>NW_028241350.1:0-61949 GCF_964263255.1 Lissotriton vulgaris | reverse complement strand
CTCACAGTGACCAAAACTGCCATTTTTACAGTTTTGCTTACTCAAAATCTTCAATTTTGACCAATTTCAGGCACAGAAATGACTTTAAACACACTTATTTTAGTTGAAAAAGTAATAACTCACATCCAACCGTCATTTAAAGTCAAAAGATTAAATGTTAAAATTTCATCAATATTGACCATTTTTTCAACGTTCGACTGGTCCGGGGTCATCGTTTTTCATCAGAAAATGGATTTTTTGGACTCTACCAAAAATGATTCAAAATGTCATTTGGATCGGGCCTCATGTTGAATAACCACTTTTTAAACCCTCACAGTGACCAAAACTGCCATTTTTACAGAGTTTTGCTTACTCAAAATCTTCAATTTTGACCAATTTCAGGCACAGAAATGACTTTAAACACACTTATTTTAGTTGAAAAAGTAATAACTCACATCCAACCGTCATTTAAAGTCAAAAGATTAAATGTTAAAATTTCATCAATATTGACCATTTTTTCAACGTTCGACTGGTCCGGGGTCATCGTTTTTCATCAGAAAATGATTTTTTGGACTCTACCAAAAATGATTCAAAATGTCATTTGGATCGGGCCTCATGTTGAATAACCACTTTTTAAACCCTCACAGTGACCAAAACTGCCATTTTTACAGAGTTTTGCTTACTCAAAATCTTCAATTTTGACCAATTTCAGGCACAGAAATGACTTTAAACACACTTATTTTAGTTGAAAAAGTAATAACTCACATCCAACCGTCATTTAAAGTCAAAAGATTAAATGTTAAAATTTCATCAATATTGACCATTTTTTCAACGTTCGACTGGTCCGGGGTCATCGTTTTTCATCAGAAAATTGATTTTTTGGACTCTACCAAAAATGATTCAAAATGTCATTTGGATCGGGCCTCATGTTGAATTACCACTTTTTAAACCCTCACAGTGACCAAAACTGCCATTTTTACAGAGTTTTGCTTACTCAAAATCTTCAATTTTGACCAATTTCAGGCACAGAAATGACTTTAAACACACTTATTTTAGTTGAAAAAGTAATAACTCACATCCAACCGTCATTTAAAGTCAAAAGATTAAATGTTAAAATTTCATCAATATTGACCATTTTTTCAACGTTCGACTGGTCCGGGGTCATCGTTTTTCATCAGAAAATGGATTTTTTGGACTCTACCAAAAATGATTCAACATGTCATTTGGATCAGGCCTCATGTTGAATAACCACTTTTTAAACCCTCACAGTGACCAAAACTGCCATTTTTACAGTTTTGCTTACTCAAAATCTTCAATTTTGACCAATTTCAGGCACAGAAATGACTTTAAACACACTTATTTTAGTTGAAAAAGTAATAACTCACATCCAACCATCATTTAAAGTCAAAAGATTAAATGTTAAAATTTCATCAATATTGACCATTTTTTCAACGTTCGACTGGTCCGGGGTCATCGTTTTTCATCAGAAAATGGATTTTTTGGACTCTACCAAAAATGATTCAAAATGTCATTTGGATCGGGCCTCATGTTGAATAACCACTTTTTAAACCCTCACAGTGACCAAAACTGCCATTTTTACAGAGTTTTGCTTACTCAAAATCTTCAATTTTGACCAATTTCAGGCACAGAAATGACTTTAAACACACTTATTTTAGTTGAAAAAGTAATAACTCACATCCAACCGTCATTTAAAGTCAAAAGATTAAATGTTAAAATTTCATCAATATTGACCATTTTTTCAACGTTCGACTGGTCCGGGGTCATCGTTTTTCATCAGAAAATTGATTTTTTTGGACTCTACCAAAAATGATTCAAAATGTCATTTTGATCGGGCCTCATGTTGAATAACCACTTTTTAAACCCTCACAGTGACCAAAACTGCCATTTTTACAGAGTTTTGCTTACTCAAAATCTTCAATTTTGACCAATTTCAGGCACAGAAATGACTTTAAACACACTTATTTTAGTTGAAAAAGTAATAACTCACATCCAACCGTCATTTAAAGTCAAAAGATTAAATGTTAAAATTTCATCAATATTGACCATTTTTTCAACGTTCGACTGGTCCGGGGTCATCGTTTTTCATCAGAAAATGGATTTTTTGGACTCTACCAAAAATGATTCAAAATGTCATTTGGATCGGGCCTCATGTTGAATAACCACTTTTTAAACCCTCACAGTGACCAAAACTGCCATTTTTACAGAGTTTTGCTTACTCAAAATCTTCAATTTTGACCAATTTCAGGCACAGAAATGACTTTAAACACACTTATTTTAGTTGAAAAAGTAATAACTCACATCCAACCGTCATTTAAAGTCAAAAGATTAAATGTTAAAATTTCATCAATATTGACCATTTTTTCAACGTTCGACTGGTCCGGGGTCATCGTTTTTCATCAGAAAATTGATTTTTTGGACTCTACCAAAAATGATTCAAAATGTCATTTGGATCGGGCCTCATGTTGAATAACCACTTTTTAAACCCTCACAGTGACCAAAACTGCAATTTTTACAGAGTTTTGCTTACTCAAAATCTTCAATTTTGACCAATTTCAGGCACAGAAATGACTTTAAACACACTTATTTTAGTTGAAAAAGTAATAACTCACATCCAACCGTCATTTAAAGTCAAAAGATTAAATGTTAAAATTTCATCAATATTGACCATTTTTTCAACGTTCGACTGGTCCAGGGTCATCGTTTTTCATCAGAAAATTGATTTTTTGGACTCTACCAAAAATGATTCAAAATGTCATTTTGATCGGGCCTCATGTTGAATAACCACTTTTTAAACCCTCACAGTGACCAAAACTGCCATTTTTACAGAGTTTTGCTTACTCAAAATCTTCAATTTTGACCAATTTCAGGCACAGAAATGACTTTAAACACACTTATTTTAGTTGAAAAAGTAATAACTCACATCCAACCGTCATTTAAAGTCAAAAGATTAAATGTTAAAATTTCATCAATATTGACCATTTTTTCAACGTTCGACTGGTCCGGGGTCATCGTTTTTCATCAGAAAATGGATTTTTTGGACTCTACCAAAAATGATTCAAAATGTCATTTGGATCGGGCTTCATGTTGAATAACCACTTTTTAAACCCTCACAGTGACCAAAACTGCCATTTTTACAGTTTTGCTTACTCAAAATCTTCAATTTTGACCAATTTCAGGCACAGAAATGACTTTAAACACACTTATTTTAGTTGAAAAAGTAATAACTCACATCCAACCGTCATTTAAAGTCAAAAGATTAAATGTTAAAATTTCATCAATATTGACCATTTTTTCAACGTTCGACTGGTCCGGGGTCATCGTTTTTCATCAGAAAATTGATTTTTTGGACTCTACCAAAAATGATTCAAAATGTCATTTTGATCGGGCTTCATGTTGAATAACCACTTTTTAAACCCTCACAGTGACCAAAACTGCTATTTTTACAGAGTTTTGCTTACTCAAAATCTTCAATTTTGACCAATTTCAGGCACAGAAAATGGATTTTTTGGACTCTACCAAAAATGATTCAAAATGTCATTTGGATCGGGCCTCATGTTGAATAACCACTTTTTAAACCCTCACAGTGACCAAAACTGCCATTTTTACAGTTTTGCTTACTCAAAATCTTCAATTTTGACCAATTTCAGGCACAGAAATGACTTTAAACACACTTATTTTAGTTGAAAAAGTAATAACTCACATCCAACCGTCATTTAAAGTCAAAAGATTAAATGTTAAAATTTCATCAATATTGACCATTTTTTCAACGTTCGACTGGTCCGGGGTCATCGTTTTTCATCAGAAAATTGATTTTTTGGACTCTACCAAAAATGATTCAAAATGTCATTTTGATCGGGTTTCATGTTGAATAACCACTTTTTAAACCCTCACAGTGACCAAAACTGCTATTTTTACAGAGTTTTGCTTACTCAAAATCTTCAATTTTGACCAATTTCAGGCACAGAAATGACTTTAAACACACTTATTTTAGTTGAAAAAGTAATAACTCACATCCAACCGTCATTTAAAGTCAAAAGATTAAATGTTAAAATTTCATCAATATTGACCATTTTTTCAACGTTCGACCGGTCCGGGGTCATCGTTTTTCATCAGAAAATGGATTTTTTGGACTCTACCAAAAATGATTCAAAATGTCATTTGGATCGGGCCTCATGTTGAATAACCACTTTTTAAACCCTCACAGTGACCAAAACTGCCATTTTTACAGAGTTTTGCTTACTCAAAATCTTCAATTTTGACCAATTTCAGGCACAGAAATGACTTTAAACACACTTATTTTAGTTGAAAAAGTAATAACTCACATCCAACCGTCATTTAAAGTCAAAAGATTAAATGTTAAAATTTCATCAATATTGACCATTTTTTCAACGTTCGACTGGTCCGGGGTCATCGTTTTTCATCAGAAAATTGATTTTTTGGACTCTACCAAAAATGATTCAAAATGTCATTTGGATCGGGCCTCATGTTGAATAACCACTTTTTTAACCCTCACAGTGACCAAAATTGCCATTTTTACAGAGTTTTGCTTACTCAAAATCTTCAATTTTGACCAATTTCAGGCACAGAAATGACTTTAAACACACTTATTTTAGTTGAAAAAGTAATAACTCACATCCAACCGTCATTTAAAGTCAAAAGATTAAATGTTAAAATTTCATCAATATTGACCATTTTTTCAACGTTCGACTGGTCCGGGGTCATCGTTTTTCATCAGAAAATTGATTTTTTGGATTCTACCAAAAATGATTCAAAATGTCATTTGGATCGGGCCTCATGTTGAATAACCACTTTTTAAACCCTCACAGTGACCAAAACTGCAATTTTTACAGAGTTTTGCTTACTCAAAATCTTCAATTTTGACCAATTTCAGGCACAGAAATGACTTTAAACACACTTATTTTAGTTGAAAAAGTAATAACTCACATCCAACCGTCATTTAAAGTCAAAAGATTAAATGTTAAAATTTCATCAATATTGACCATTTTTTCAACGTTCGACTGGTCCGGGGTCATCGTTTTTCATCAGAAAATGGATTTTTTGGACTCTACCAAAAATGATTCAACATGTCATTTGGATCAGGCCTCATGTTGAATAACCACTTTTTAAACCTTACAGTGACCAAAACTGCCATTTTTACAGTTTTGCTTACTCAAAATCTTCAATTTTGACCAATTTCAGGCACAGAAATGACTTTAAACACACTTATTTTAGTTGAAAAAGTAATAACTCACATCCAACCGTCATTTAAAGTCAAAAGATTAAATGTTAAAATTTCATCAATATTGACCATTTTTTCAACGTTCGACTGGTCCGGGGTCATCGTTTTTCATCAGAAAATTGATTTTTTGGACTCTACCAAAAATGATTCAAAATGTCATTTGGATCGGGCCTCATGTTGAATAACCACTTTTTAATCCCTCACAGTGACCAAAACTGCCATTTTTACAGAGTTTTGCTTACTCAAAATCTTCAATTTTGACCAATTTCAGGCACAGAAATGACTTTAAACACACTTATTTTAGTTGAAAAAGTAATAACTCACATCCAACCGTCATTTAAAGTCAAAAGATTAAATGTTAAAATTTCATCAATATTGACCATTTTTTCAACGTTCGACTGGTCCGGGGTCATCGTTTTTCATCAAAAAATTGATTTTTTGGACTCTACCAAAAATGATTCAAAATGTCATTTGGATCGGGCCTCATGTTGAATAACCACTTTTTAAACCCTCACAGTGACCAAAATTGCCATTTTTACAGAGTTTTGCTTACTCAAAATCTTCAATTTTGACCAATTTCAGGCACAGAAATGACTTTAAACACACTTATTTTAGTTGAAAAAGTAATAACTCACATCCAACCGTCATTTAAAGTCAAAAGATTAAATGTTAAAATTTCATCAATATTGACCATTTTTTCAACGTTCGACTGGTCCGGGGTCATCGTTTTTCATCAGAAAATTGATTTTTTGGACTCTACCAAAAATGATTCAAAATGTCATTTTGATCGGGCCTCATGTTGAATAACCACTTTTTAAACCCTCACAGTGACCAAAACTGCCATTTTTACTGAGTTTTGCTTACTCAAAATCTTCAATTTTGACCAATTTCAGGCACAGAAATGACTTTAAACACACTTATTTTAGTTGAAAAAGTAATAACTCACATCCAACCGTCATTTAAAGTCAAAAGATTAAATGTTAAAATTTCATCAATATTGACCATTTTTTCAACGTTCGACTGGTCCAGGGTCATCGTTTTTCATCAGAAAATTGATTTTTTGGACTCTACCAAAAATGATTCAAAATGTCATTTTGATCGGGCCTCATGTTGAATAACCACTTTTTAAACCCTCACAGTGACCAAAACTGCCATTTTTACAGAGTTTTGCTTACTCAAAATCTTCAATTTTGACCAATTTCAGGCACAGAAATGACTTTAAACACACTTATTTTAGTTGAAAAAGTAATAACTCACATCCAACCGTCATTTAAAGTCAAAAGATTAAATGTTAAAATTTCATCAATATTGACCATTTTTTCAACGTTCGACTGGTCCGGGGTCATCGTTTTTCATCAGAAAATGGATTTTTTGGACTCTACCAAAAATGATTCAAAATGTCATTTGGATCGGGCCTCATGTTGAATAACCACTTTTTAAACCCTCACAGTGACCAAAACTGCCATTTTTACAGTTTTGCTTACTCAAAATCTTCAATTTTGACCAATTTCAGGCACAGAAATGACTTTAAACACACTTATTTTAGTTGAAAAAGTAATAACTCACATCCAACCGTCATTTAAAGTCAAAAGATTAAATGTTAAAATTTCATCAATATTGACCATTTTTTCAACGTTCGACTGGTCCGGGGTCATCGTTTTTCATCAGAAAATTGATTTTTTGGACTCTACCAAAAATGATTCAAAATGTCATTTTGATCGGGCTTCATGTTGAATAACCACTTTTTAAACCCTCACAGTGACCAAAACTGCTATTTTTACAGAGTTTTGCTTACTCAAAATCTTCAATTTTGACCAATTTCAGGCACAGAAATGACTTTAAACACACTTATTTTAGTTGAAAAAGTAATAACTCACATCCAACCGTCATTTAAAGTCAAAAGATTAAATGTTAAAATTTCATCAATATTGACCATTTTTTCAACGTTCGACTGGTCCAGGGTCATCGTTTTTCATCAGAAAATTGATTTTTTGGACTCTACCAAAAATGATTCAAAATGTCATTTTGATCGGGCCTCATGTTGAATAACCACTTTTTAAACCCTCACAGTGACCAAAACTGCCATTTTTACAGAGTTTTGCTTACTCAAAATCTTCAATTTTGACCAATTTCAGGCACAGAAATGACTTTAAACACACTTATTTTAGTTGAAAAAGTAATAACTCACATCCAACCGTCATTTAAAGTCAAAAGATTAAATGTTAAAATTTCATCAATATTGACCATTTTTTCAACGTTCGACTGGTCCGGGGTCATCGTTTTTCATCAGAAAATGGATTTTTTGGACTCTACCAAAAATGATTCAAAATGTCATTTGGATCGGGCTTCATGTTGAATAACCACTTTTTAAACCCTCACAGTGACCAAAACTGCCATTTTTACAGTTTTGCTTACTCAAAATCTTCAATTTTGACCAATTTCAGGCACAGAAATGACTTTAAACACACTTATTTTAGTTGAAAAAGTAATAACTCACATCCAACCGTCATTTAAAGTCAAAAGATTAAATGTTAAAATTTCATCAATATTGACCATTTTTTCAACGTTCGACTGGTCCGGGGTCATCGTTTTTCATCAGAAAATTGATTTTTTGGACTCTACCAAAAATGATTCAAAATGTCATTTTGATCGGGCTTCATGTTGAATAACCACTTTTTAAACCCTCACAGTGACCAAAACTGCTATTTTTACAGAGTTTTGCTTACTCAAAATCTTCAATTTTGACCAATTTCAGGCACAGAAAATGGATTTTTTGGACTCTACCAAAAATGATTCAAAATGTCATTTGGATCGGGCCTCATGTTGAATAACCACTTTTTAAACCCTCACAGTGACCAAAACTGCCATTTTTACAGTTTTGCTTACTCAAAATCTTCAATTTTGACCAATTTCAGGCACAGAAATGACTTTAAACACACTTATTTTAGTTGAAAAAGTAATAACTCACATCCAACCGTCATTTAAAGTCAAAAGATTAAATGTTAAAATTTCATCAATATTGACCATTTTTTCAACGTTCGACTGGTCCGGGGTCATCGTTTTTCATCAGAAAATTGATTTTTTGGACTCTACCAAAAATGATTCAAAATGTCATTTTGATCGGGTTTCATGTTGAATAACCACTTTTTAAACCCTCACAGTGACCAAAACTGCTATTTTTACAGAGTTTTGCTTACTCAAAATCTTCAATTTTGACCAATTTCAGGCACAGAAATGACTTTAAACACACTTATTTTAGTTGAAAAAGTAATAACTCACATCCAACCGTCATTTAAAGTCAAAAGATTAAATGTTAAAATTTCATCAATATTGACCATTTTTTCAACGTTCGACCGGTCCGGGGTCATCGTTTTTCATCAGAAAATGGATTTTTTGGACTCTACCAAAAATGATTCAAAATGTCATTTGGATCGGGCCTCATGTTGAATAACCACTTTTTAAACCCTCACAGTGACCAAAACTGCCATTTTTACAGAGTTTTGCTTACTCAAAATCTTCAATTTTGACCAATTTCAGGCACAGAAATGACTTTAAACACACTTATTTTAGTTGAAAAAGTAATAACTCACATCCAACCGTCATTTAAAGTCAAAAGATTAAATGTTAAAATTTCATCAATATTGACCATTTTTTCAACGTTCGACTGGTCCGGGGTCATCGTTTTTCATCAGAAAATTGATTTTTTGGACTCTACCAAAAATGATTCAAAATGTCATTTGGATCGGGCCTCATGTTGAATAACCACTTTTTTAACCCTCACAGTGACCAAAATTGCCATTTTTACAGAGTTTTGCTTACTCAAAATCTTCAATTTTGACCAATTTCAGGCACAGAAATGACTTTAAACACACTTATTTTAGTTGAAAAAGTAATAACTCACATCCAACCGTCATTTAAAGTCAAAAGATTAAATGTTAAAATTTCATCAATATTGACCATTTTTTCAACGTTCGACTGGTCCGGGGTCATCGTTTTTCATCAGAAAATTGATTTTTTGGATTCTACCAAAAATGATTCAAAATGTCATTTGGATCGGGCCTCATGTTGAATAACCACTTTTTAAACCCTCACAGTGACCAAAACTGCAATTTTTACAGAGTTTTGCTTACTCAAAATCTTCAATTTTGACCAATTTCAGGCACAGAAATGACTTTAAACACACTTATTTTAGTTGAAAAAGTAATAACTCACATCCAACCGTCATTTAAAGTCAAAAGATTAAATGTTAAAATTTCATCAATATTGACCATTTTTTCAACGTTCGACTGGTCCGGGGTCATCGTTTTTCATCAGAAAATGGATTTTTTGGACTCTACCAAAAATGATTCAACATGTCATTTGGATCAGGCCTCATGTTGAATAACCACTTTTTAAACCTTACAGTGACCAAAACTGCCATTTTTACAGTTTTGCTTACTCAAAATCTTCAATTTTGACCAATTTCAGGCACAGAAATGACTTTAAACACACTTATTTTAGTTGAAAAAGTAATAACTCACATCCAACCGTCATTTAAAGTCAAAAGATTAAATGTTAAAATTTCATCAATATTGACCATTTTTTCAACGTTCGACTGGTCCGGGGTCATCGTTTTTCATCAGAAAATTGATTTTTTGGACTCTACCAAAAATGATTCAAAATGTCATTTGGATCGGGCCTCATGTTGAATAACCACTTTTTAATCCCTCACAGTGACCAAAACTGCCATTTTTACAGAGTTTTGCTTACTCAAAATCTTCAATTTTGACCAATTTCAGGCACAGAAATGACTTTAAACACACTTATTTTAGTTGAAAAAGTAATAACTCACATCCAACCGTCATTTAAAGTCAAAAGATTAAATGTTAAAATTTCATCAATATTGACCATTTTTTCAACGTTCGACTGGTCCGGGGTCATCGTTTTTCATCAAAAAATTGATTTTTTGGACTCTACCAAAAATGATTCAAAATGTCATTTGGATCGGGCCTCATGTTGAATAACCACTTTTTAAACCCTCACAGTGACCAAAATTGCCATTTTTACAGAGTTTTGCTTACTCAAAATCTTCAATTTTGACCAATTTCAGGCACAGAAATGACTTTAAACACACTTATTTTAGTTGAAAAAGTAATAACTCACATCCAACCGTCATTTAAAGTCAAAAGATTAAATGTTAAAATTTCATCAATATTGACCATTTTTTCAACGTTCGACTGGTCCGGGGTCATCGTTTTTCATCAGAAAATTGATTTTTTGGACTCTACCAAAAATGATTCAAAATGTCATTTGGATCGGGCCTCATGTTGAATAACCACTTTTTAAACCCTCACAGTGACCAAAACTGCCATTTTTACTGAGTTTTGCTTACTCAAAATCTTCAATTTTGACCAATTTCAGGCACAGAAATGACTTTAAACACACTTATTTTAGTTGAAAAAGTAATAACTCACATCCAACCGTCATTTAAAGTCAAAAGATTAAATGTTAAAATTTCATCAATATTGACCATTTTTTCAACGTTCGACTGGTCCAGGGTCATCGTTTTTCATCAGAAAATTGATTTTTTGGACTCTACCAAAAATGATTCAAAATGTCATTTTGATCGGGCCTCATGTTGAATAACCACTTTTTAAACCCTCACAGTGACCAAAACTGCCATTTTTACAGAGTTTTGCTTACTCAAAATCTTCAATTTTGACCAATTTCAGGCACAGAAATGACTTTAAACACACTTATTTTAGTTGAAAAAGTAATAACTCACATCCAACCGTCATTTAAAGTCAAAAGATTAAATGTTAAAATTTCATCAATATTGACCATTTTTTCAACGTTCGACTGGTCCGGGGTCATCGTTTTTCATCAGAAAATGGATTTTTTGGACTCTACCAAAAATGATTCAAAATGTCATTTGGATCGGGCCTCATGTTGAATAACCACTTTTTAAACCCTCACAGTGACCAAAACTGCCATTTTTACAGTTTTGCTTACTCAAAATCTTCAATTTTGACCAATTTCAGGCACAGAAATGACTTTAAACACACTTATTTTAGTTGAAAAAGTAATAACTCACATCCAACCGTCATTTAAAGTCAAAAGATTAAATGTTAAAATTTCATCAATATTGACCATTTTTTCAACGTTCGACTGGTCCGGGGTCATCGTTTTTCATCAGAAAATTGATTTTTTGGACTCTACCAAAAATGATTCAAAATGTCATTTTGATCGGGCTTCATGTTGAATAACCACTTTTTAAACCCTCACAGTGACCAAAACTGCTATTTTTACAGAGTTTTGCTTACTCAAAATCTTCAATTTTGACCAATTTCAGGCACAGAAAATGGATTTTTTGGACTCTACCAAAAATGATTCAAAATGTCATTTGGATCGGGCCTCATGTTGAATAACCACTTTTTAAACCCTCACAGTGACCAAAACTGCCATTTTTACAGTTTTGCTTACTCAAAATCTTCAATTTTGACCAATTTCAGGCACAGAAATGACTTTAAACACACTTATTTTAGTTGAAAAAGTAATAACTCACATCCAACCGTCATTTAAAGTCAAAAGATTAAATGTTAAAATTTCATCAATATTGACCATTTTTTCAACGTTCGACTGGTCCGGGGTCATCGTTTTTCATCAGAAAATGGATTTTTTGGACTCTACCAAAAATGATTCAAAATGTCATTTGGATCGGGCCTCATGTTGAATAACCACTTTTTAAACCCTCACAGTGACCAAAACTGCCATTTTTACAGAGTTTTGCTTACTCAAAATCTTCAATTTTGACCAATTTCAGGCACAGAAATGACTTTAAACACACTTATTTTAGTTGAAAAAGTAATAACTCACATCCAACCGTCATTTAAAGTCAAAAGATTAAATGTTAAAATTTCATCAATATTGACCATTTTTTCAACGTTCGACTGGTCCGGGGTCATCGTTTTTCATCAGAAAATTGATTTTTTGGACTCTACCAAAAATGATTCAAAATGTCATTTGGATCGGGCCTCATGTTGAATAACCACTTTTTAAACCCTCACAGTGACCAAAATTGCCATTTTTACAGAGTTTTGCTTACTCAAAATCTTCAATTTTGACCAATTTCAGGCACAGAAATGACTTTAAACACACTTATTTTAGTTGAAAAAGTAATAACTCACATCCAACCGTCATTTAAAGTCAAAAGATTAAATGTTAAAATTTCATCAATATTGACCATTTTTTCAACGTTCGACTGGTCCGGGGTCATCGTTTTTCATCAGAAAATTGATTTTTTGGACTCTACCAAAAATGATTCAAAATGTCATTTGGATCGGGCCTCATGTTGAATAACCACTTTTTAAACCCTCACAGTGACCAAAACTGCCATTTTTACAGAGTTTTGCTTACTCAAAATCTTCAATTTTGACCAATTTCAGGCACAGAAATGACTTTAAACACACTTATTTTAGTTGAAAAAGTAATAACTCACATCCAACCGTCATTTAAAGTCAAAAGATTAAATGTTAAAATTTCATCAATATTGACCATTTTTTCAACGTTCGACTGGTCCGGGGTCATCGTTTTTCATCAGAAAATGGATTTTTTGGACTCTACCAAAAATGATTCAAAATGTCATTTGGATCGGGCCTCATGTTGAATAACCACTTTTTAAACCCTCACAGTGACCAAAATTGCCATTTTTACAGAGTTTTGCTTACTCAAAATCTTCAATTTTGACCAATTTCAGGCACAGAAATGACTTTAAACACACTTATTTTAGTTGAAAAAGTAATAACTCACATCCAACCGTCATTTAAAGTCAAAAGATTAAATGTTAAAATTTCATCAATATTGACCATTTTTTCAACGTTCGACTGGTCCGGGGTCATCGTTTTTCATCAGAAAATTGATTTTTTGGATTCTACCAAAAATGATTCAAAATGTCATTTGGATCGGGCCTCATGTTGAATAACCACTTTTTAAACCCTCACAGTGACCAAAACTGCAATTTTTACAGAGTTTTGCTTACTCAAAATCTTCAATTTTGACCAATTTCAGGCACAGAAATGACTTTAAACACACTTATTTTAGTTGAAAAAGTAATAACTCACAATCAACCGTCATTTAAAGTCAAAAGATTAAATGTTAAAATTTCATCAATATTGACCATTTTTTCAACGTTCGACTGGTCCGGGGTCATCGTTTTTCATCAGAAAATTGATTTTTTGGACTCTACCAAAAATGATTCAAAATGTCATTTTGATCGGGCCTCATGTTGAATAACCACTTTTTAAACCCTCACAGTGACCAAAACTGCCATTTTTACAGAGTTTTGCTTACTCAAAATCTTCAATTTTGACCAATTTCAGGCACAGAAATGACTTTAAACACACTTATTTTAGTTGAAAAAGTAATAACTCACATCCAACCGTCATTTAAAGTCAAAAGATTAAATGTTAAAATTTCATCAATATTGACCATTTTTTCAACGTTCGACTGGTCCGGGGTCATCGTTTTTCATCAGAAAATTGATTTTTTGGACTCTACCAAAAATGATTCAAAATGTCATTTGGATCGGGCCTCATGTTGAATAACCACTTTTTAATCCCTCACAGTGACCAAAACTGCCATTTTTACAGAGTTTTGCTTACTCAAAATCTTCAATTTTGACCAATTTCAGGCACAGAAATGACTTTAAACACACTTATTTTAGTTGAAAAAGTAATAACTCACATCCAACCGTCATTTAAAGTCAAAAGATTAAATGTTAAAATTTCATCAATATTGACCATTTTTTCAACGTTCGACTGGTCCGGGGTCATCGTTTTTCATCAGAAAATTGATTTTTTGGACTCTACCAAAAATGATTCAAAATGTCATTTGGATCGGGCCTCATGTTGAATAACCACTTTTTAAACCCTCACAGTGACCAAAATTGCCATTTTTACAGAGTTTTGCTTACTCAAAATCTTCAATTTTGACCAATTTCAGGCACAGAAATGACTTTAAACACACTTATTTTAGTTGAAAAAGTAATAACTCACATCCAACCGTCATTTAAAGTCAAAAGATTAAATGTTAAAATTTCATCAATATTGACCATTTTTTCAACGTTCGACTGGTCCGGGGTCATCGTTTTTCATCAGAAAATTGATTTTTTGGACTCTACCAAAAATGATTCAAAATGTCATTTGGATCGGGCCTCATGTTGAATAACCACTTTTTAAACCCTCACAGTGACCAAAATTGCCATTTTTACAGAGTTTTGCTTACTCAAAATCTTCAATTTTGACCAATTTCAGGCACAGAAATGACTTTAAACACACTTATTTTAGTTGAAAAAGTAATAACTCACATCCAACCGTCATTTAAAGTCAAAAGATTAAATGTTAAAATTTCATCAATATTGACCATTTTTTCAACGTTCGACTGGTCCGGGGTCATCGTTTTTCATCAGAAAATGGATTTTTTGGACTCTACCAAAAATGATTCAAAATGTCATTTGGATCGGGCCTCATGTTGAATAACCACTTTTTAAACCCTCACAGTGACCAAAACTGCCATTTTTACAGAGTTTTGCTTACTCAAAATCTTCAATTTTGACCAATTTCAGGCACAGAAATGACTTTAAACACACTTATTTTAGTTGAAAAAGTAATAACTCACATCCAACCGTCATTTAAAGTCAAAAGATTAAATGGTAAAATTTCATCAATATTGACCATTTTTTCAACGTTCGACTGGTCCGGGGTCATCGTTTTTCATCAGAAAATTGATTTTTTGGACTCTACCAAAAATGATTCAAAATGTCATTTGGATCTGGCCTCATGTTGAATAACCACTTTTTAAACCCTCACAGTGACCAAAATTGCCATTTTTACAGAGTTTTGCTTACTCAAAATCTTCAATTTTGACCAATTTCAGGCACAGAAATGACTTTAAACACACTTATTTTAGTTGAAAAAGTAATAACTCACATCCAACCGTCATTTAAAGTCAAAAGATTAAATGTTAAAATTTCATCAATATTGACCATTTTTTCAACGTTCGACTGGTCCGGGGTCATCGTTTTTCATCAGAAAATGGATTTTTTGGACTCTACCAAAAATGATTCAAAATGTCATTTGGATCGGGCCTCATGTTGAATAACCACTTTTTAAACCCTCACAGTGACCAAAACTGCCATTTTTACAGAGTTTTGCTTACTCAAAATCTTCAATTTTGACCAATTTCAGGCACAGAAATGACTTTAAACACACTTATTTTAGTTGAAAAAGTAATAACTCACATCCAACCGTCATTTAAAGTCAAAAGATTAAATGGTAAAATTTCATCAATATTGACCATTTTTTCAACGTTCGACTGGTCCGGGGTCATCGTTTTTCATCAGAAAATTGATTTTTTGGACTCTACCAAAAATGATTCAAAATGTCATTTGGATCTGGCCTCATGTTGAATAACCACTTTTTAAACCCTCACAGTGACCAAAATTGCCATTTTTACAGAGTTTTGCTTACTCAAAATCTTCAATTTTGACCAATTTCAGGCACAGAAATGACTTTAAACACACTTATTTTAGTTGAAAAAGTAATAACTCACATCCAACCGTCATTTAAAGTCAAAAGATTAAATGTTAAAATGTCATCAATATTGACCATTTTTTCAAGGTTCGACTGGTCCGGGGTCATCGTTTTTTATCAGAAAATTGATTTTTTGGACTCTACTAAAAATGATTCAAAATGTCATTTGGATCGGGCCTCATGTTGAATAACCACTTTTTAAACCCTCACAGTGACCAAAATTGCCATTTTTACAGAGTTTTGCTTACTCAAAATCTTCAATTTTGACCAATTTCAGGCACAGAAATGACTTTAAACACACTTATTTTAGTTGAAAAAGTAATAACTCACATCCAACCGTCATTTAAAGTCAAAAGATTAAATGTTAAAATTTCATCAATATTGACCATTTTTTCAACGTTCGACTGGTCCGGGGTCATCGTTTTTCATCAGAAAATTGATTTTTTGGACTCTACCAAAAATTATTCAAAATGTCATTTTGATCGGGCCTCATGTTGAATAACCACTTTTTAAACCCTCACAGTGACCAAAACTGCCATTTTTACAGAGTTTTGCTTACTCAAAATCTTCAATTTTGACCAATTTCAGGCACAGAAATGACTTTAAACACACTTATTTTAGTTGAAAAAGTAATAACTCACATCCAACCGTCATTTAAAGTCAAAAGATTAAATGTTAAAATTTCATCAATATTGACCATTTTTTCAACGTTCGACTGGTCCGGGGTCATCGTTTTTCATCAGAAAATGGATTTTTTGGACTCTACCAAAAATGATTCAAAATGTCATTTGGATCGGGCCTCATGTTGAATAACCACTTTTTAAACCCTCACAGTGACCAAAACTGCCATTTTTACAGAGTTTTGCTTACTCAAAATCTTCAATTTTGACCAATTTCAGGCACAGAAATGACTTTAAACACACTTATTTTAGTTGAAAAAGTAATAACTCACATCCAACCGTCATTTAAAGTCAAAAGATTAAATGTTAAAATTTCATCAATATTGACCATTTTTTCAACGTTCGACTGGTCCGGGGTCATCGTTTTTCATCAGAAAATTGATTTTTTGGACTCTACCAAAAATGATTCAAAATGTCATTTGGATCGGGCCTCATGTTGAATAACCACTTTTTAAACCCTCACAGTGACCAAAATTGCCATTTTTACAGAGTTTTGCTTACTCAAAATCTTCAATTTTGACCAATTTCAGGCACAGAAATGACTTTAAACACACTTATTTTAGTTGAAAAAGTAATAACTCACATCCAACCGTCATTTAAAGTCAAAAGATTAAATGTTAAAATTTCATCAATATTGACCATTTTTTCAACGTTCGACTGGTCCGGGGTCATCGTTTTTCATCAGAAAATTGATTTTTTGGACTCTACCAAAAATGATTCAAAATGTCATTTGGATCAGGCCTCATGTTGAATAACCACTTTTTAAACCCTCACAGTGCCCAAAACTGCCATTTTTACAGAGTTTTGCTTACTCAAAATCTTCAATTTTGACCAATTTCAGGCACAGAAATGACTTTAAACACATTTATTTTAGTTGAAAAAGTAATAACTCACATCCAACCGTCATTTAAAGTCAAAAGATTAAATGTTAAAATTTCATCAATATTGACCATTTTTTCAACGTTCGACTGGTCCGGGGTCATCGTTTTTCATCAGAAAATTGATTTTTTGGACTCTACCAAAAATGATTCAAAATGTCATTTTGATCGGGCCTCATGTTGAATAACCACTTTTTAAACCCTCACAGTGACCAAAACTGCCATTTTTACAGAGTTTTGCTTACTCAAAATCTTCAATTTTGACCAATTTCAGGCACAGAAATGACTTTAAACACACTTATTTTAGTTGAAAAAGTAATAACTCACATCCAACCGTCATTTAAAGTCAAAAGATTAAATGTTAAAATTTCATCAATATTGACCATTTTTTCAACGTTCGACTGGTCCGGGGTCATCGTTTTTCATCAGAAAATGGATTTTTTGGACTCTACCAAAAATGATTCAAAATGTCATTTGGATCGGGCCTCATGTTGAATAACCACTTTTTAAACCCTCACAGTGACCAAAACTGCCATTTTTACAGAGTTTTGCTTACTCAAAATCTTCAATTTTGACCAATTTCAGGCACAGAAATGACTTTAAACACACTTATTTTAGTTGAAAAAGTAATAACTCACATCCAACCGTCATTTAAAGTCAAAAGATTAAATGTTAAAATTTCATCAATATTGACCATTTTTTCAACGTTCGACTGGTCCGGGGTCATCGTTTTTCATCAGAAAATTGATTCTTTGGACTCTACCAAAAATGATTCAAAATGTCATTTGGATCGGGCCTCATGTTGAATAACCACTTTTTAAACCCTCACAGTGACCAAAACTGCCATTTTTACAGAGTTTTGCTTACTCAAAATCTTCAATTTTGACCAATTTCAGGCACAGAAATGACTTTAAACACACTTATTTTAGTTGAAAAAGTAATAACTCACATCCAACCGTCATTTAAAGTCAAAAGATTAAATGTTAAAATTTCATCAATATTGACCATTTTTTCAACGTTCGACTGGTCCGGGGTCATCGTTTTTCATCAGAAAATTGATTTTTTGGACTCTACCAAAAATGATTCAAAATGTCATTTGGATCGGGCCTCATGTTGAATTACCACTTTTTAAACCCTCACAGTGACCAAAACTGCCATTTTTACAGAGTTTTGCTTACTCAAAATCTTCAATTTTGACCAATTTCAGGCACAGAAATGACTTTAAACACACTTATTTTAGTTGAAAAAGTAATAACTCACATCCAACCGTCATTTAAAGTCAAAAGATTAAATGTTAAAATTTTCATCAATATTGACCATTTTTTCAACGTTCGACTGGTCCGGGGTCATCGTTTTTCATCAGAAAATGGATTTTTTGGACTCTACCAAAAATGATTCAACATGTCATTTGGATCAGACCTCATGTTGAATAACCACTTTTTAAACCCTCACAGTGACCAAAACTGCCATTTTTACAGTTTTGCTTACTCAAAATCTTCAATTTTGACCAATTTCAGGCACAGAAATGACTTTAAACACACTTATTTTAGTTGAAAAAGTAATAACTCACATCCAACCGTCATTTAAAGTCAAAAGATTAAATGTTAAAATTTCATCAATATTGACCATTTTTTCAACGTTCGACTGGTCCGGGGTCATCGTTTTTCATCAGAAAATGGATTTTTTGGACTCTACCAAAAATGATTCAAAATGTCATTTGGATCGGGCCTCATGTTGAATAACCACTTTTTAAACCCTCACAGTGACCAAAACTGCCATTTTTACAGAGTTTTGCTTACTCAAAATCTTCAATTTTGACCAATTTCAGGCACAGAAATGACTTTAAACACACTTATTTTAGTTGAAAAAGTAATAACTCACATCCAACCGTCATTTAAAGTCAAAAGATTAAATGTTAAAATTTCATCAATATTGACCATTTTTTCAACGTTCGACTGGTCCGGGGTCATCGTTTTTCATCAGAAAATTGATTTTTTGGACTCTACCAAAAATGATTCAAAATGTCATTTGGATCGGGCCTCATGTTGAATAACCACTTTTTAAACCCTCACAGTGACCAAAACTGCCATTTTTACAGAGTTTTGCTTACTCAAAATCTTCAATTTTGACCAATTTCAGGCACAGAAATGACTTTAAACACACTTATTTTAGTTGAAAAAGTAATAACTCACATCCAACCGTCATTTAAAGTCAAAAGATTAAATGTTAAAATTTCATCAATATTGACCATTTTTTCAACGTTCGACTGGTCCGGGGTCATCGTTTTTCATCAGAAAATTGATTTTTTGGACTCTACCAAAAATTATTCAAAATGTCATTTGGATCGGGCCTCATGTTGAATTACCACTTTTTAAACCCTCACAGTGACCAAAACTGCCATTTTTACAGAGTTTTGCTTACTCAAAATCTTCAATTTTGACCAATTTCAGGCACAGAAATGACTTTAAACACACTTATTTTAGTTGAAAAAGTAATAACTCACATCCAACCATCATTTAAAGTCAAAAGATTAAATGTTAAAATTTCATCAATATTGACCATTTTTTCAACGTTCGACTGGTCCGGGGTCATCGTTTTTCATCAGAAAATGGATTTTTTGGACTCTACCAAAAATTATTCAACATGTCATTAGGATCAGGCCTCATGTTGAATAACCACTTTTTAAACCCTCACAGTGACCAAAACTGCCATTTTTACAGTTTTGCTTACTCAAAATCTTCAATTTTGACCAATTTCAGGCACAGAAATGACTTTAAACACACTTATTTTAGTTGAAAAAGTAATAACTCACATCCAACCATCATTTAAAGTCAAAAGATTAAATGTTAAAATGTCATCAATATTGACCATTTTTTCAACGTTCGACTGGTCCGGGGTCATCGTTTTTCATCAGAAAATGGATTTTTTGGACTCTACCAAAAATGATTCAAAATGTCATTTGGATCGGGCCTCATGTTGAATAACCACTTAATAAACCCTCACAGTGACCAAAACTGCCATTTTTACAGAGTTTTGCTTACTCAAAATCTTCAATTTTGACCAATTTCAGGCACAGAAATGACTTTAAACATACTTATTTTAGTTGAAAAAGTAATAACTCACATCCAACCGTCATTTAAAGTCAAAAGATTAAATGTTAAAATTTCATCAATATTGACCATTTTTTCAACGTTCGACTGGTCCGGGGTCATCGTTTTTCATCAGAAAATTGATTTTTTTGGACTCTACCAAAAATGATTCAAAATGTCATTTGGATCGGGCCTCATGTTGAATAACCACTTTTTAAACCCTCACAGGTACCAAAACTGCCATTTTTACAGTTTTGCTTACTCAAAATCTTCAATTTTGACCAATTTCAGGCACAGAAATGACTTTAAACACACTTATTTTAGTTGAAAAAGTAATAACTCACATCCAACCGTCATTTAAAGTCAAAAGATTAAATGTTAAAATTTCATCAATATTGACCATTTTTTCAACGTTCGACTGGTCCGGGGTCATCGTTTTTCATCAGAAAATGGATTTTTTGGACTCTACCAAAAATGATTCAAAATGTCATTTGGATCGGGCCTCATGTTGAATAACCACTTTTTAAACCCTCACAGTGACCAAAACTGCCATTTTTACAGAGTTTTGCTTACTCAAAATCTTCAATTTTGACCAATTTCAGGCACAGAAATGACTTTAAACACACTTATTTTAGTTGAAAAAGTAATAACTCACATCCAACCGTCATTTAAAGTCAAAAGATTAAATGTTAAAATTTCATCAATATTGACCATTTTTTCAACGTTCGACTGGTCCGGGGTCATCGTTTTTCATCAGAAAATTGATTTTTTGGACTCTACCAAAAATGATTCAAAATGTCATTTGGATCGGGCCTCATGTTGAATAACCACTTTTTAAACCCTCACAGTGACCAAAACTGCCATTTTTACAGAGTTTTGCTTACTCAAAATCTTCAATTTTGACCAATTTCAGGCACAGAAATGACTTTAAACACACTTATTTTAGTTGAAAAAGTAATAACTCACATCCAACCGTCATTTAAAGTCAAAAGATTAAATGTTAAAATTTCATCAATATTGACCATTTTTTCAACGTTCGACTGGTCCGGGGTCATCGTTTTTCATCAGAAAATTGATTTTTTGGACTCTACCAAAAATGATTCAAAATGTCATTTGGATCGGGCCTCATGTTGAATTACCACTTTTTAAACCCTCACAGTGACCAAAACTGCCATTTTTACAGAGTTTTGCTTACTCAAAATCTTCAATTTTGACCAATTTCAGGCACAGAAATGACTTTAAACACACTTATTTTAGTTGAAAAAGTAATAACTCACATCCAACCGTCATTTAAAGTCAAAAGATTAAATGTTAAAATTTTCATCAATATTGACCATTTTTTCAACGTTCGACTGGTCCGGGGTCATCGTTTTTCATCAGAAAATGGATTTTTTGGACTCTACCAAAAATGATTCAACATGTCATTTGGATCAGGCCTCATGTTGAATAACCACTTTTTAAACCCTCACAGTGACCAAAACTGCCATTTTTACAGTTTTGCTTACTCAAAATCTTCAATTTTGACCAATTTCAGGCACAGAAATGACTTTAAACACACTTATTTTAGTTGAAAAAGTAATAACTCACATCCAACCGTCATTTAAAGTCAAAAGATTAAATGTTAAAATTTCATCAATATTGACCATTTTTTCAACGTTCGACTGGTCCGGGGTCATCGTTTTTCATCAGAAAATGGATTTTTTGGACTCTACCAAAAATGATTCAAAATGTCATTTGGATCGGGCCTCATGTTGAATAACCACTTTTTAAACCCTCACAGTGACCAAAACTGCCATTTTTACAGAGTTTTGCTTACTCAAAATCTTCAATTTTGACCAATTTCAGGCACAGAAATGACTTTAAACACACTTATTTTAGTTGAAAAAGTAATAACTCACATCCAACCGTCATTTAAAGTCAAAAGATTAAATGTTAAAATTTCATCAATATTGACCATTTTTTCAACGTTCGACTGGTCCGGGGTCATCGTTTTTCATCAGAAAATTGATTTTTTGGACTCTACCAAAAATGATTCAAAATGTCATTTGGATCGGGCCTCATGTTGAATAACCACTTTTTAAACCCTCACAGTGACCAAAACTGCCATTTTTACAGAGTTTTGCTTACTCAAAATCTTCAATTTTGACCAATTTCAGGCACAGAAATGACTTTAAACACACTTATTTTAGTTGAAAAAGTAATAACTCACATCCAACCGTCATTTAAAGTCAAAAGATTAAATGTTAAAATTTCATCAATATTGACCATTTTTTCAACGTTCGACTGGTCCGGGGTCATCGTTTTTCATCAGAAAATTGATTTTTTGGACTCTACCAAAAATTATTCAAAATGTCATTTGGATCGGGCCTCATGTTGAATTACCACTTTTTAAACCCTCACAGTGACCAAAACTGCCATTTTTACAGAGTTTTGCTTACTCAAAATCTTCAATTTTGACCAATTTCAGGCACAGAAATGACTTTAAACACACTTATTTTAGTTGAAAAAGTAATAACTCACATCCAACCATCATTTAAAGTCAAAAGATTAAATGTTAAAATTTCATCAATATTGACCATTTTTTCAACGTTCGACTGGTCCGGGGTCATCGTTTTTCATCAGAAAATGGATTTTTTGGACTCTACCAAAAATTATTCAACATGTCATTAGGATCAGGCCTCATGTTGAATAACCACTTTTTAAACCCTCACAGTGACCAAAACTGCCATTTTTACAGTTTTGCTTACTCAAAATCTTCAATTTTGACCAATTTCAGGCACAGAAATGACTTTAAACACACTTATTTTAGTTGAAAAAGTAATAACTCACATCCAACCATCATTTAAAGTCAAAAGATTAAATGTTAAAATGTCATCAATATTGACCATTTTTTCAACGTTCGACTGGTCCGGGGTCATCGTTTTTCATCAGAAAATGGATTTTTTGGACTCTACCAAAAATGATTCAAAATGTCATTTGGATCGGGCCTCATGTTGAATAACCACTTAATAAACCCTCACAGTGACCAAAACTGCCATTTTTACAGAGTTTTGCTTACTCAAAATCTTCAATTTTGACCAATTTCAGGCACAGAAATGACTTTAAACATACTTATTTTAGTTGAAAAAGTAATAACTCACATCCAACCGTCATTTAAAGTCAAAAGATTAAATGTTAAAATTTCATCAATATTGACCATTTTTTCAACGTTCGACTGGTCCGGGGTCATCGTTTTTCATCAGAAAATTGATTTTTTTGGACTCTACCAAAAATGATTCAAAATGTCATTTGGATCGGGCCTCATGTTGAATAACCACTTTTTAAACCCTCACAGGTACCAAAACTGCCATTTTTACAGTTTTGCTTACTCAAAATCTTCAATTTTGACCAATTTCAGGCACAGAAATGACTTTAAACACACTTATTTTAGTTGAAAAAGTAATAACTCACATCCAACCGTCATTTAAAGTCAAAAGATTAAATGTTAAAATTTCATCAATATTGACCATTTTTTCAACGTTCGACTGGTCCGGGGTCATCGTTTTTCATCAGAAAATGGATTTTTTGGACTCTACCAAAAATGATTCAAAATGTCATTTGGATCGGGCCTCATGTTGAATAACCACTTTTTAAACCCTCACAGTGACCAAAACTGCCATTTTTACAGAGTTTTGCTTACTCAAAATCTTCAATTTTGACCAATTTCAGGCACAGAAATGACTTTAAACACACTTATTTTAGTTGAAAAAGTAATAACTCACATCCAACCGTCATTTAAAGTCAAAAGATTAAATGTTAAAATTTCATCAATATTGACCATTTTTTCAACGTTCGACTGGTCCGGGGTCATCGTTTTTCATCAGAAAATTGATTTTTTGGACTCTACCAAAAATGATTCAAAATGTCATTTGGATCGGGCCTCATGTTGAATAACCACTTTTTAAACCCTCACAGTGACCAAAACTGCCATTTTTACAGAGTTTTGCTTACTCAAAATCTTCAATTTTGACCAATTTCAGGCACAGAAATGACTTTAAACACACTTATTTTAGTTGAAAAAGTAATAACTCACATCCAACCGTCATTTAAAGTCAAAAGATTAAATGTTAAAATTTCATCAATATTGACCATTTTTTCAACGTTCGACTGGTCCGGGGTCATCGTTTTTCATCAGAAAATTGATTTTTTGGACTCTACCAAAAATTATTCAAAATGTCATTTGGATCGGGCCTCATGTTGAATTACCACTTTTTAAACCCTCACAGTGACCAAAACTGCCATTTTTACAGAGTTTTGCTTACTCAAAATCTTCAATTTTGACCAATTTCAGGCACAGAAATGACTTTAAACACACTTATTTTAGTTGAAAAAGTAATAACTCACATCCAACCATCATTTAAAGTCAAAAGATTAAATGTTAAAATTTCATCAATATTGACCATTTTTTCAACGTTCGACTGGTCCGGGGTCATCGTTTTTCATCAGAAAATGGATTTTTTGGACTCTACCAAAAATGATTCAAAATGTCATTTGGATCGGGCCTCATGTTGAATAACCACTTTTTAAACCCTCACAGTGACCAAAACTGCCATTTTTACAGAGTTTTGCTTACTCAAAATCTTCAATTTTGACCAATTTCAGGCACAGAAATGACTTTAAACACACTTATTTTAGTTGAAAAAGTAATAACTCACATCCAACCGTCATTTAAAGTCAAAAGATTAAATGTTAAAATTTCATCAATATTGACCATTTTTTCAACGTTCGACTGGTCCGGGGTCATCGTTTTTCATCAGAAAATTGATTTTTTGGACTCTTCCAAAAATGATTCAAAATGTCATTTGGATCGGGCCTCATGTTGAATTACCACTTTTTAAACCCTCACAGTGACCAAAACTGCCATTTTTACAGAGTTTTGCTTACTCAAAATCTTCAATTTTGACCAATTTCAGGCACAGAAATGACTTTA
This sequence comes from Lissotriton vulgaris, assembly GCF_964263255.1. Classification (NCBI taxonomy): domain Eukaryota; kingdom Metazoa; phylum Chordata; class Amphibia; order Caudata; family Salamandridae; genus Lissotriton; species Lissotriton vulgaris. The sequence continues at coordinate 36,526 of NW_028241350.1, read as the reverse complement.
AACACACTTATTTTAGTTGAAAAAGTAATAACTCACATCCAACCATCATTTAAAGTCAAAAGATTAAATGTTAAAATTTCATCAATATTGACCATTTTTTCAACGTTCGACTGGTCCGGGGTCATCGTTTTTCATCAGAAAATGGATTTTTTGGACTCTACCAAAAATGATTCAAAATGTCATTTGGATCGGGCCTCATGTTGAATAACCACTTTTTAAACCCTCACAGTGACCAAAACTGCCATTTTTACAGAGTTTTGCTTACTCAAAATCTTCAATTTTGACCAATTTCAGGCACAGAAATGACTTTAAACACACTTATTTTAGTTGAAAAAGTAATAACTCACATCCAACCGTCATTTAAAGTCAAAAGATTAAATGTTAACATTTCATCAATATTGACCATTTTTTCAACGTTCGACTGGTCCGGGGTCATCGTTTTTCATCAGAAAATTGATTTTTTGGACTCTACCAAAAATTATTCAAAATGTCATTTGGATCGGGCCTCATGTTGAATTACCACTTTTTAAACCCTCACAGTGACCAAAACTGCCATTTTTACAGAGTTTTGCTTACTCAAAATCTTCAATTTTGACCAATTTCAGGCACAGAAATGACTTTAAACACACTTATTTTAGTTGAAAAAGTAATAACTCACATCCAACCGTCATTTAAAGTCAAAAGATTAAATGTTAAAATTTCATCAATATTGACCATTTTTTCAACGTTCGACTGGTCCGGGGTCATCGTTTTTCATCAGAAAATTGATTTTTTGGACTCTACCAAAAATGATTCAAAATGTCATTTTGATCGGGCCTCATGTTGAATAACCACTTTTTAAACCCTCACAGTGACCAAAACTGCCATTTTTACAGAGTTTTGCTTACTCAAAATCTTCAATTTTGACCAATTTCAGGCACAGAAATGACTTTAAACACACTTATTTTAGTTGAAAAAGTAATAACTCACATCCAACCGTCATTTAAAGTCAAAAGATTAAATGTTAAAATTTCATCAATATTGACCATTTTTTCAACGTTCGACTGGTCCGGGGTCATCGTTTTTCATCAGAAAATGGATTTTTTGGACTCTACCAAAAATGATTCAAAATGTCATTTGGATCGGGCCTCATGTTGAATAACCACTTTTTAAACCCTCACAGTGACCAAAACTGCCATTTTTACAGAGTTTTGCTTACTCAAAATCTTCAATTTTGACCAATTTCAGGCACAGAAATGACTTTAAACACACTTATTTTAGTTGAAAAAGTAATAACTCACATCCAACCGTCATTTAAAGTCAAAAGATTAAATGTTAAAATTTCATCAATATTGACCATTTTTTCAACGTTCGACTGGTCCGGGGTCATCGTTTTTCATCAGAAAATTGATTTTTTGGACTCTTCCAAAAATGATTCAAAATGTCATTTGGATCGGGCCTCATGTTGAATAACCACTTTTTAAACCCTCACAGTGACCAAAACTGCAATTTTTACAGAGTTTTGCTTACTCAAAATCTTCAATTTTGACCAATTTCAGGCACAGAAATGACTTTAAACACACTTATTTTAGTTGAAAAAGTAATAACTCACATCCAACCGTCATTTAAAGTCAAAAGATTAAATGTTAAAATTTCATCAATATTGACCATTTTTTCAACGTTTGACTGGTCCGGGGTCATCGTTTTTCATCAGAAAATTGATTTTTTGGACTCTACCAAAAATGATTCAAAATGTCATTTTGATCGGGCCTCATGTTGAATAACCACTTTTTAAACCCTCACAGTGACCAAAACTGCCATTTTTACAGAGTTTTGCTTACTCAAAATCTTCAATTTTGACCAATTTCAGGCACAGAAATGACTTTAAACACACTTATTTTAGTTGAAAAAGTAATAACTCACATCCAACCGTCATTTAAAGTCAAAAGATTAAATGTTAAAATTTCATCAATATTGACCATTTTTTCAACGTTCGACTGGTCCGGGGTCTTCGTTTTTCATCAGAAAATGGATTTTTTGGACTCTACCAAAAATGATTCAACATGTCATTTGGATCAGGCCTCATGTTGAATAACCACTTTTTAAACCCTCACAGTGACCAAAACTGCCATTTTTACAGTTTTGCTTACTCAAAATCTTCAATTTTGACCAATTTCAGGCACAGAAATGACTTTAAACACACTTATTTTAGTTGAAAAAGTAATAACTCACATCCAACCGTCATTTAAAGTCAAAAGATTAAATGTTAAAATTTCATCAATATTGACCATTTTTTCAACATTCGACTGGTCCGGGGTCATCGTTTTTCATCAGAAAATTGATTTTTTGGACTCTACCAAAAATGATTCAAAATGTCATTTTGATCGGGCCTCATGTTGAATAACCACTTTTTAAACCCTCACAGTGACCAAAACTGTCATTTTTACAGAGTTTTGCTTACTCAAAATCTTCAATTTTGACCAATTTCAGGCACAGAAATGACTTTAAACACACTTATTTTAGTTGAAAAAGTAATAACTCACATCCAACCGTCATTTAAAGTCAAAAGATTAAATGTTAAAATTTCATCAATATTGACCATTTTTTCAACGTTCGACTGGTCCGGGGTCATCGTTTTTCATCAGAAAATTGATTTTTTGGACTCTACCAAAAATAATTCAACATGTCATTAGGATCAGGCCTCATGTTGAATAACCACTTTTTAAACCCTCACAGTGACCAAAACTGCCATTTTTACAGTTTTGCTTACTCAAAATCTTCAATTTTGACCAATTTCAGGCACAGAAATGACTTTAAACACACTTATTTTAGTTGAAAAAGTAATAACTCACATCCAACCGTCATTTAAAGTCAAAAGATTCAATGTTAAAATTTCATCTATATTGACCATTTTTTCAACGTTCGACTGGTCCGGGGTCATCGTTTTTCATCAGAAAATTGATTTTTGGACTCTACCAAAAATGATTCAAAATGTCATTTGGATCGGGCCTCATGTTGAATAACCACTTTTTAAACCCTCACAGTGACCAAAATTGCCATTTTTACAGAGTTTTGCTTACTCAAAATCTTCAATTTTGACCAATTTCAGGCACAGAAATGACTTTAAACACACTTATTTTAGTTGAAAAAGTAATAACTCACATCCAACCGTCATTTAAAGTCAAAAGATTAAATGTTAAAATTTCATCAATATTGACCATTTTTTCAACGTTCGACTGGTCCGGGGTCATCGTTTTTCATCAGAAAATTGATTTTTTGGACTCTACCAAAAATGATTCAAAATGTCATTTGGATCGGGCCTCATGTTGAATAACCACTTTTTAAACCCTCACAGTGACCAAAACTGCCATTTTTACAGAGTTTTGCTTACTCAAAATCTTCAATTTTGACCAATTTCAGGCACAGAAATGACTTTAAACACACTTATTTTAGTTGAAAAAGTAATAACTCACATCCAACCGTCATTTAAAGTCAAAAGATTAAATGTTAAAATTTCATCAATATTGACCATTTTTTCAACGTTCGACTGGTCCGGGGTCATCGTTTTTCATCAGAAAATTGATTTTTTGGACTCTACCAAAAATGATTCAAAATGTCATTTGGATCGGGCCTCATGTTGAATAACCACTTTTTAAACCCTCACAGTGACCAAAATTGCCCTTTTTACAGAGTTTTGCTTACTCAAAATCTTCAATTTTGACCAATTTCAGGCACAGAAATGACTTTAAACACACTTATTTTAGTTGAAAAAGTAATAACTCACATCCAACCGTCATTTAAAGTCAAAAGATTAAATGTTAAAATTTCATCAATATTGACCATTTTTTCAACGTTCGACTGGTCCGGGGTCATCGTTTTTCATCAGAAAATTGATTTTTTGGACTCTACCAAAAATGATTCAAAATGTCATTTTGATCGGGCCTCATGTTGAATAACCACTTTTTAAACCCTCACAGTGACCAAAACTGCCATTTTTACAGAGTTTTGCTTACTCAAAATCTTCAATTTTGACCAATTTCAGGCACAGAAATGACTTTAAACACACTTATTTTAGTTGAAAAAGTAATAACTCACATCCAACCGTCATTTAAAGTCAAAAGATTAAATGTTAAAATTTCATCAATATTGACCATTTTTTCAACGTTCGACTGGTCCGGGGTCATCGTTTTTCATCAGAAAATGGATTTTTTGGACTCTACCAAAAATGATTCAAAATGTCATTTGGATCGGGCCTCATGTTGAATAACCACTTTTTAAACCCTCACAGTGACCAAAACTGTCATTTTTACAGAGTTTTGCTTACTCAAAATCTTCAATTTTGACCAATTTCAGGCACAGAAATGACTTTAAACACACTTATTTTAGTTGAAAAAGTAATAACTCACATCCAACCGTCATTTAAAGTCAAAAGATTAAATGTTAAAATTTCATCAATATTGACCATTTTTTCAACGTTCGACTGGTCCGGGGTCATCGTTTTTCATCAGAAAATGGATTTTTTGGACTCTACCAAAAATGATTCAAAATGTCATTTGGATCGGGCCTCATGTTGAATAACCACTTTTTAAACCCTCACAGTGACCAAAACTGCAATTTTTACAGAGTTTTGCTTACTCAAAATCTTCAATTTTGACCAATTTCAGGCACAGAAATGACTTTAAACACACTTATTTTAGTTGAAAAAGTAATAACTCACATCCAACCGTCATTTAAAGTCAAAAGATTAAATGTTAAAATTTCATCTATATTGACCATTTTTTCAACGTTCGACTGGTCCGGGGTCATCGTTTTTCATCAGAAAATTGATTTTTTGGACTCTACCAAAAATGATTCAAAATGTCATTTGGATCGGGCCTCATGTTGAATAACCACTTTTTAAACCCTCACAGTGACCAAAATTGCCATTTTTACAGAGTTTTGCTTACTCAAAATCTTCAATTTTGACCAATTTCAGGCACAGAAATGACTTTAAACACACTTATTTTAGTTGAAAAAGTAATAACTCACATCCAACCGTCATTTAAAGTCAAAAGATTAAATGTTAAAATTTCATCAATATTGACCATTTTTTCAACGTTCGACTGGTCCGGGGTCATCGTTTTTCATCAGAAAATTGATTTTTTGGACTCTACCAAAAATGATTCAACATGTCATTTTGATCGGGCCTCATGTTGAATAACCACTTTTTAAACCCTCACAGTGACCAAAACTGCCATTTTTACAGAGTTTTGCTTACTCAAAATCTTCAATTTTGACCAATTTCAGGCACAGAAATGACTTTAAACACACTTATTTTAGTTGAAAAAGTAATAACTCACATCCAACCGTCATTTAAAGTCAAAAGATTAAATGTTAAAATTTCATCAATATTGACCATTTTTTCAACGTTCGACTGGTCCGGGGTCATCGTTTTTCATCAGAAAATGGATTTTTTGGACTCTACCAAAAATGATTCAACATGTCATTTGGATCAGGCCTCATGTTGAATAACCACTTTTTAAACCCTCACAGTGACCAAAACTGCCATTTTTACAGTTTTGCTTACTCAAAATCTTCAATTTTGACCAATTTCAGGCACAGAAATGACTTTAAACACACTTATTTTAGTTGAAAAAGTAATAACTCACATCCAACCGTCATTTAAAGTCAAAAGATTAAATGTTAAAATTTCATCAATATTGACCATTTTTTCAACGTTCGACTGGTCCGGGGTCATCGTTTTTCATCAGAAAATGGATTTTTTGGACTCTACCAAAAATGATTCAAAATGTCATTTGGATCGGGCCTCATGTTGAATAACCACTTTTTAAACCCTCACAGTGACCAAAACTGCCATTTTTACAGAGTTTTGCTTACTCAAAATCTTCAATTTTGACCAATTTCAGGCACAGAAATGACTTTAAACACACTTATTTTAGTTGAAAAAGTAATAACTCACATCCAACCGTCATTTAAAGTCAAAAGATTAAATGTTAAAATTTCATCAATATTGACCATTTTTTCAACGTTCGACTGGTCCGGGGTCATCGTTTTTCATCAGAAAATTGATTTTTTGGACTCTACCAAAAATGATTCAAAATGTCATTTGGATCGGGCCTCATGTTGAATAACCACTTTTTAAACCCTCACAGTGACCAAAACTGCCATTTTTACAGAGTTTTGCTTACTCAAAATCTTCAATTTTGACCAATTTCAGGCACAGAAATGACTTTAAACACACTTATTTTAGTTGAAAAAGTAATAACTCACATCCAACCGTCATTTAAAGTCAAAAGATTAAATGTTAAAATTTCATCAATATTGACCATTTTTTCAACGTTCGACTGGTCCGGGGTCATCGTTTTTCATCAGAAAATTGATTTTTTGAACTCTACCAAAAATGATTCAAAATGTCATTTTGATCGGGCCTCATGTTGAATAACCACTTTTTAAACCCTCACAGTGACCAAAACTGCCATTTTTACAGAGTTTTGCTTACTCAAAATCTTCAATTTTGACCAATTTCAGGCACAGAAATGACTTTAAACACACTTATTTTAGTTGAAAAAGTAATAACTCACATCCAACCGTCATTTAAAGTCAAAAGATTAAATGTTAAAATTTCATCAATATTGACCATTTTTTCAACGTTCGACTGGTCCGGGGTCATCGTTTTTCATCAGAAAATTGATTTTTTGGACTCTACCAAAAATGATTCAAAATGTCATTTGGATCGGGCCTCATGTTGAATACCCACTTTTTAATCCCTCACAGTGACCAAAACTGCCATTTTTACAGAGTTTTGCTTACTAAAAATCTTCAATTTTGACCAATTTCAGGCACAGAAATGACTTTAAACACACTTATTTTAGTTGAAAAAGTAATAACTCACATCCAACCGTCATTTAAAGTCAAAAGATTAAATGTTAAAATTTCATCAATATTGACCATTTTTTCAACGTTCGACTGGTCCGGGGTCATCGTTTTTCATCAGAAAATTGATTTTTTGGACTCTACCAAAAATGATTCAAAATGTCATTTTGATCTGGCCTCATGTTGAATAACCACTTTTTAAACCCTCACAGTGACCAAAACTGCCATTTTTACAGAGTTTTGCTTACTCAAAATCTTCAATTTTGACCAATTTCAGGCACAGAAATGACTTTAAACACACTTATTTTAGTTGAAAAAGTAATAACTCACATCCAACCGTCATTTAAAGTCAAAAGATTAAATGTTAAAATTTCATCAATATTGACCATTTTTTCAACGTTCGACTGGTCCGGGGTCATCGTTTTTCATCAGAAAATGGATTTTTTGGACTCTACCAAAAATGATTCAACATGTCATTTGGATCAGGCCTCATGTTGAATAACCACTTTTTAAACCCTCACAGTGACCAAAACTGCCATTTTTATAGTTTTACTTACTCTAAATCTTCAATTTTGACCAATTTCAGGCACAGAAATGACTTTAAACACACTTATTTTAGTTGAAAAAGTAATAACTCACATCCAACCGTCATTTAAAGTCAAAAGATTAAATGTTAAAATTTCATCTATATTGACCATTTTTTCAACGTTCGACTGGTCCGGGGTCATCGTTTTTCATCAGAAAATTGATTTTTTGGACTCTACCAAAAATGATTCAAAATGTCATTTGGATCGGGCCTCATGTTGAATAACCACTTTTTAAACCCTCACAGTGACCAAAATTGCCATTTTTACAGAGTTTTGCTTACTCAAAATCTTCAATTTTGACCAATTTCAGGCACAGAAATGACTTTAAACACACTTATTTTAGTTGAAAAAGTAATAACTCACATCCAACCGTCATTTAAAGTCAAAAGATTAAATGTTAAAATTTCATCAATATTGACCATTTTTTCAACGTTCGACTGGTCCGGGGTCATCGTTTTTCATCAGAAAATTGATTTTTTGGACTCTACCAAAAATGATTCAACATGTCATTTTGATCGGGCCTCATGTTGAATAACCACTTTTTAAACCCTCACAGTGACCAAAACTGCCATTTTTACAGAGTTTTGCTTACTCAAAATCTTCAATTTTGACCAATTTCAGGCACAGAAATGACTTTAAACACACTTATTTTAGTTGAAAAAGTAATAACTCACATCCAACCGTCATTTAAAGTCAAAAGATTAAATGTTAAAATTTCATCAATATTGACCATTTTTTCAACGTTCGACTGGTCCGGGGTCATCGTTTTTCATCAGAAAATGGATTTTTTGGACTCTACCAAAAATGATTCAACATGTCATTTGGATCAGGCCTCATGTTGAATAACCACTTTTTAAACCCTCACAGTGACCAAAACTGCAATTTTTACAGTTTTGCTTACTCAAAATCTTCAATTTTGACCAATTTCAGGCACAGAAATGACTTTAAACACACTTATTTTAGTTGAAAAAGTAATAACTCACATCCAACCGTCATTTAAAGTCAAAAGATTAAATGTTAAAATTTCATCAATATTGACCATTTTTTCAACGTTCGACTGGTCCGGGGTCATCGTTTTTCATCAGAAAATGGATTTTTTGGACTCTACCAAAAATGATTCAAAATGTCATTTGGATCGGGCCTCATGTTGAATAACCACTTTTTAAACCCTCACAGTGACCAAAACTGCCATTTTTACAGAGTTTTGCTTACTCAAAATCTTCAATTTTGACCAATTTCAGGCACAGAAATGACTTTAAACACACTTATTTTAGTTGAAAAAGTAATAACTCACATCCAACCGTCATTTAAAGTCAAAAGATTAAATGTTAAAATTTCATCAATATTGACCATTTTTTCAACGTTCGACTGGTCCGGGGTCATCGTTTTTCATCAGAAAATTGATTTTTTGGACTCTACCAAAAATGATTCAAAATGTCATTTGGATCGGGCCTCATGTTGAATAACCACTTTTTAAACCCTCACAGTGACCAAAACTGCCATTTTTACAGAGTTTTGCTTACTCAAAATCTTCAATTTTGACCAATTTCAGGCACAGAAATGACTTTAAACACACTTATTTTAGTTGAAAAAGTAATAACTCACATCCAACCGTCATTTAAAGTCAAAAGATTAAATGTTAAAATTTCATCAATATTGACCATTTTTTCAACGTTCGACTGGTCCGGGGTCATCGTTTTTCATCAGAAAATTGATTTTTTGGACTCTACCAAAAATGATTCAAAATGTCATTTGGATCGGGCCTCATGTTGAATTACCACTTTTTAAACCCTCACAGTGACCAAAACTGCCATTTTTACAGAGTTTTGCTTACTCAAAATCTTCAATTTTGACCAATTTCAGGCACAGAAATGACTTTAAACACACTTATTTTAGTTGAAAAAGTAATAACTCACATCCAACCGTCATTTAAAGTCAAAAGATTAAATGTTAAAATTTCATCAATATTGACCATTTTTTCAACGTTCGACTGGTCCGGGGTCATCGTTTTTCATCAGAAAATGGATTTTTTGGACTCTACCAAAAATGATTCAACATGTCATTTGGATCAGGCCTCATGTTGAATAACCACTTTTTAAACCCTCACAGTGACCAAAACTGCCATTTTTACAGAGTTTTGCTTACTCAAAATCTTCAATTTTGACCAATTTCAGGCACAGAAATGACTTTAAACACACTTATTTTAGTTGAAAAAGTAATAACTCACATCCAACCGTCATTTAAAGTCAAAAGATTAAATGTTAAAATTTCATCAATATTGACCATTTTTTCAACGTTCGACTGGTCCGGGGTCATCGTTTTTCATCAGAAAATGGATTTTTTGGACTCTACCAAAAATGATTCAACATGTCATTTGGATCAGGCCTCATGTTGAATAACCACTTTTTAAACCCTCACAGTGACCAAAACTGCCATTTTTACAGTTTTGCTTACTCAAAATCTTCAATTTTGACCAATTTCAGGCACAGAAATGACTTTAAACACACTTATTTTAGTTGAAAAAGTAATAACTCACATCCAACCGTCATTTAAAGTCAAAAGATTAAATGTTAAAATTTCATCAATATTGACCATTTTTTCAACGTTCGACTGGTCCGGGGTCATCGTTTTTCATCAGAAAATGGATTTTTTGGACTCTACCAAAAATGATTCAAAATGTCATTTGGATCGGGCCTCATGTTGAATAACCACTTTTTAAACCCTCACAGTGACCAAAACTGCCATTTTTACAGAGTTTTGCTTACTCAAAATCTTCAATTTTGACCAATTTCAGGCACAGAAATGACTTTAAACACACTTATTTTAGTTGAAAAAGTAATAACTTACATCCAACCGTCATTTAAAGTCAAAAGATTAAATGTTAAAATTTCATCAATATTGACCATTTTTTCAACGTTCGACTGGTCCGGGGTCATCGTTTTTCATCAGAAAATTGATTTTTTGGACTCTACCAAAAATGATTCAAAATGTCATTTGGATCGGGCCTCATGTTGAATAACCACTTTTTAAACCCTCACAGTGACCAAAACTGCCATTTTTACAGAGTTTTGCTTACTCAAAATCTTCAATTTTGACCAATTTCAGGCACAGAAATGACTTTAAACACACTTATTTTAGTTGAAAAAGTAATAACTCACATCCAACCGTCATTTAAAGTCAAAAGATTAAATGTTAAAATTTCATCAATATTGACCATTTTTTCAACGTTCGACTGGTCCGGGGTCATCGTTTTTCATCAGAAAATTGATTTTTTGGACTCTACCAAAAATGATTCAAAATGTCATTTGGATCGGGCCTCATGTTGAATTACCACTTTTTAAACCCTCACAGTGACCAAAACTGCCATTTTTACAGAGTTTTGCTTACTCAAAATCTTCAATTTTGACCAATTTCAGGCACAGAAATGACTTTAAACACACTTATTTTAGTTGAAAAAGTAATAACTCACATCCAACCGTCATTTAAAGTCAAAAGATTAAATGTTAAAATTTCATCAATATTGACCATTTTTTCAACGTTCGACTGGTCCGGGGTCATCGTTTTTCATCAGAAAATGGATTTTTTGGACTCTACCAAAAATGATTCAACATGTCATTTGGATCAGGCCTCATGTTGAATAACCACTTTTTAAACCCTCACAGTGACCAAAACTGCCATTTTTACAGTTTTGCTTACTCAAAATCTTCAATTTTGACCAATTTCAGGCACAGAAATGACTTTAAACACACTTATTTTAGTTGAAAAAGTAATAACTCACATCCAACCATCATTTAAAGTCAAAAGATTAAATGTTAAAATTTCATCAATATTGACCATTTTTTCAACGTTCGACTGGTCCGGGGTCATCGTTTTTCATCAGAAAATGGATTTTTTGGACTCTACCAAAAATGATTCAAAATGTCATTTGGATCGGGCCTCATGTTGAATAACCACTTTTTAAACCCTCACAGTGACCAAAACTGCCATTTTTACAGAGTTTTGCTTACTCAAAATCTTCAATTTTGACCAATTTCAGGCACAGAAATGACTTTAAACACACTTATTTTAGTTGAAAAAGTAATAACTCACATCCAACCGTCATTTAAAGTCAAAAGATTAAATGTTAAAATTTCATCAATATTGACCATTTTTTCAACGTTCGACTGGTCCGGGGTCATCGTTTTTCATCAGAAAATTGATTTTTTTGGACTCTACCAAAAATGATTCAAAATGTCATTTTGATCGGGCCTCATGTTGAATAACCACTTTTTAAACCCTCACAGTGACCAAAACTGCCATTTTTACAGAGTTTTGCTTACTCAAAATCTTCAATTTTGACCAATTTCAGGCACAGAAATGACTTTAAACACACTTATTTTAGTTGAAAAAGTATTAACTCACATCCAACCGTCATTTAAAGTCAAAAGATTAAATGTTAAAATTTCATCAATATTGACCATTTTTTCAACGTTCGACTGGTCCGGGGTCATCGTTTTTCATCAGAAAATGGATTTTTTGGACTCTACCAAAAATGATAAAAAATGTCATTTGGATCGGGCCTCATGTTGAATAACCACTTTTTAAACCCTCACAGTGACCAAAACTGCCATTTTTACAGAGTTTTGCTTACTCAAAATCTTCAATTTTGACCAATTTCAGGCACAGAAATGACTTTAAACACACTTATTTTAGTTGAAAAAGTAATAACTCACATCCAACCGTCATTTAAAGTCAAAAGATTAAATGTTAAAATTTCATCAATATTGACCATTTTTTCAACGTTCGACTGGTCCGGGGTCATCGTTTATCATCAGAAAATTGATTTTTTGGACTCTACCAAAAATGATTCAAAATGTCATTTGGATCGGGCCTCATGTTGAATAACCACTTTTTAAACCCTCACAGTGACCAAAACTGCCATTTTTACAGAGTTTTGCTTACTCAAAATCTTCAATTTTGACCAATTTCAGGCACAGAAATGACTTTAAACACACTTATTTTAGTTGAAAAAGTAATAACTCACATCCAACCGTCATTTAAAGTCAAAAGATTAAATGTTAAAATTTCATCAATATTGACCATTTTTTCAACGTTCGACTGGTCCGGGGTCATCGTTTTTCATCAGAAAATTGATTTTTTGGACTCTACCAAAAATGATTCAACATGTCATTTTGATCGGGCCTCATGTTGAATAACCACTTTTTAAACCCTCACAGTGACCAAAACTGCCATTTTTACAGAGTTTTGCTTACTCAAAATCTTCAATTTTGACCAATTTCAGGCACAGAAATGACTTTAAACACACTTATTTTAGTTGAAAAAGTAATAACTCACATCCAACCGTCATTTAAAGTCAAAAGATTAAATGTTAAAATTTCATCAATATTGACCATTTTTTCAACGTTCGACTGGTCCGGGGTCATCGTTTTTCATCAGAAAATGGATTTTTTGGACTCTACCAAAAATGATTCAACATGTCATTTGGATCAGGCCTCATGTTGAATAACCACTTTTTAAACCCTCACAGTGACCAAAACTGCAATTTTTACAGTTTTGCTTACTCAAAATCTTCAATTTTGACCAATTTCAGGCACAGAAATGACTTTAAACACACTTATTTTAGTTGAAAAAGTAATAACTCACATCCAACCGTCATTTAAAGTCAAAAGATTAAATGTTAAAATTTCATCAATATTGACCATTTTTTCAACGTTCGACTGGTCCGGGGTCATCGTTTTTCATCAGAAAATGGATTTTTTGGACTCTACCAAAAATGATTCAAAATGTCATTTGGATCGGGCCTCATGTTGAATAACCACTTTTTAAACCCTCACAGTGACCAAAACTGCCATTTTTACAGAGTTTTGCTTACTCAAAATCTTCAATTTTGACCAATTTCAGGCACAGAAATGACTTTAAACACACTTATTTTAGTTGAAAAAGTAATAACTCACATCCAACCGTCATTTAAAGTCAAAAGATTAAATGTTAAAATTTCATCAATATTGACCATTTTTTCAACGTTCGACTGGTCCGGGGTCATCGTTTTTCATCAGAAAATTGATTTTTTGGACTCTACCAAAAATGATTCAAAATGTCATTTGGATCGGGCCTCATGTTGAATAACCACTTTTTAAACCCTCACAGTGACCAAAACTGCCATTTTTACAGAGTTTTGCTTACTCAAAATCTTCAATTTTGACCAATTTCAGGCACAGAAATGACTTTAAACACACTTATTTTAGTTGAAAAAGTAATAACTCACATCCAACCGTCATTTAAAGTCAAAAGATTAAATGTTAAAATTTCATCAATATTGACCATTTTTTCAACGTTCGACTGGTCCGGGGTCATCGTTTTTCATCAGAAAATTGATTTTTTGGACTCTACCAAAAATGATTCAAAATGTCATTTGGATCGGGCCTCATGTTGAATTACCACTTTTTAAACCCTCACAGTGACCAAAACTGCCATTTTTACAGAGTTTTGCTTACTCAAAATCTTCAATTTTGACCAATTTCAGGCACAGAAATGACTTTAAACACACTTATTTTAGTTGAAAAAGTAATAACTCACATCCAACCGTCATTTAAAGTCAAAAGATTAAATGTTAAAATTTCATCAATATTGACCATTTTTTCAACGTTCGACTGGTCCGGGGTCATCGTTTTTCATCAGAAAATGGATTTTTTGGACTCTACCAAAAATGATTCAACATGTCATTTGGATCAGGCCTCATGTTGAATAACCACTTTTTAAACCCTCACAGTGACCAAAACTGCCATTTTTACAGAGTTTTGCTTACTCAAAATCTTCAATTTTGACCAATTTCAGGCACAGAAATGACTTTAAACACACTTATTTTAGTTGAAAAAGTAATAACTCACATCCAACCGTCATTTAAAGTCAAAAGATTAAATGTTAAAATTTCATCAATATTGACCATTTTTTCAACGTTCGACTGGTCCGGGGTCATCGTTTTTCATCAGAAAATGGATTTTTTGGACTCTACCAAAAATGATTCAACATGTCATTTGGATCAGGCCTCATGTTGAATAACCACTTTTTAAACCCTCACAGTGACCAAAACTGCCATTTTTACAGTTTTGCTTACTCAAAATCTTCAATTTTGACCAATTTCAGGCACAGAAATGACTTTAAACACACTTATTTTAGTTGAAAAAGTAATAACTCACATCCAACCGTCATTTAAAGTCAAAAGATTAAATGTTAAAATTTCATCAATATTGACCATTTTTTCAACGTTCGACTGGTCCGGGGTCATCGTTTTTCATCAGAAAATGGATTTTTTGGACTCTACCAAAAATGATTCAAAATGTCATTTGGATCGGGCCTCATGTTGAATAACCACTTTTTAAACCCTCACAGTGACCAAAACTGCCATTTTTACAGAGTTTTGCTTACTCAAAATCTTCAATTTTGACCAATTTCAGGCACAGAAATGACTTTAAACACACTTATTTTAGTTGAAAAAGTAATAACTTACATCCAACCGTCATTTAAAGTCAAAAGATTAAATGTTAAAATTTCATCAATATTGACCATTTTTTCAACGTTCGACTGGTCCGGGGTCATCGTTTTTCATCAGAAAATTGATTTTTTGGACTCTACCAAAAATGATTCAAAATGTCATTTGGATCGGGCCTCATGTTGAATAACCACTTTTTAAACCCTCACAGTGACCAAAACTGCCATTTTTACAGAGTTTTGCTTACTCAAAATCTTCAATTTTGACCAATTTCAGGCACAGAAATGACTTTAAACACACTTATTTTAGTTGAAAAAGTAATAACTCACATCCAACCGTCATTTAAAGTCAAAAGATTAAATGTTAAAATTTCATCAATATTGACCATTTTTTCAACGTTCGACTGGTCCGGGGTCATCGTTTTTCATCAGAAAATTGATTTTTTGGACTCTACCAAAAATGATTCAAAATGTCATTTGGATCGGGCCTCATGTTGAATTACCACTTTTTAAACCCTCACAGTGACCAAAACTGCCATTTTTACAGAGTTTTGCTTACTCAAAATCTTCAATTTTGACCAATTTCAGGCACAGAAATGACTTTAAACACACTTATTTTAGTTGAAAAAGTAATAACTCACATCCAACCGTCATTTAAAGTCAAAAGATTAAATGTTAAAATTTCATCAATATTGACCATTTTTTCAACGTTCGACTGGTCCGGGGTCATCGTTTTTCATCAGAAAATGGATTTTTTGGACTCTACCAAAAATGATTCAACATGTCATTTGGATCAGGCCTCATGTTGAATAACCACTTTTTAAACCCTCACAGTGACCAAAACTGCCATTTTTACAGTTTTGCTTACTCAAAATCTTCAATTTTGACCAATTTCAGGCACAGAAATGACTTTAAACACACTTATTTTAGTTGAAAAAGTAATAACTCACATCCAACCATCATTTAAAGTCAAAAGATTAAATGTTAAAATTTCATCAATATTGACCATTTTTTCAACGTTCGACTGGTCCGGGGTCATCGTTTTTCATCAGAAAATGGATTTTTTGGACTCTACCAAAAATGATTCAAAATGTCATTTGGATCGGGCCTCATGTTGAATAACCACTTTTTAAACCCTCACAGTGACCAAAACTGCCATTTTTACAGAGTTTTGCTTACTCAAAATCTTCAATTTTGACCAATTTCAGGCACAGAAATGACTTTAAACACACTTATTTTAGTTGAAAAAGTAATAACTCACATCCAACCGTCATTTAAAGTCAAAAGATTAAATGTTAAAATTTCATCAATATTGACCATTTTTTCAACGTTCGACTGGTCCGGGGTCATCGTTTTTCATCAGAAAATTGATTTTTTGGACTCTACCAAAAATGATTCAAAATGTCATTTTGATCGGGCCTCATGTTGAATAACCACTTTTTAAACCCTCACAGTGACCAAAACTGCCATTTTTACAGAGTTTTGCTTACTCAAAATCTTCAATTTTGACCAATTTCAGGCACAGAAATGACTTTAAACACACTTATTTTAGTTGAAAAAGTATTAACTCACATCCAACCGTCATTTAAAGTCAAAAGATTAAATGTTAAAATTTCATCAATATTGACCATTTTTTCAACGTTCGACTGGTCCGGGGTCATCGTTTTTCATCAGAAAATGGATTTTTTGGACTCTACCAAAAATGATAAAAAATGTCATTTGGATCGGGCCTCATGTTGAATAACCACTTTTTAAACCCTCACAGTGACCAAAACTGCCATTTTTACAGAGTTTTGCTTACTCAAAATCTTCAATTTTGACCAATTTCAGGCACAGAAATGACTTTAAACACACTTATTTTAGTTGAAAAAGTAATAACTCACATCCAACCGTCATTTAAAGTCAAAAGATTAAATGTTAAAATTTCATCAATATTGACCATTTTTTCAACGTTCGACTGGTCCGGGGTCATCGTTTTTCATCAGAAAATTGATTTTTTGGACTCTACCAAAAATGATTCAAAATGTCATTTGGATCGGGCCTCATGTTGAATAACCACTTTTTAAACCCTCACAGTGACCAAAACTGCAATTTTTACAGAGTTTTGCTTACTCAAAATCTTCAATTTTGACCAATTTCAGGCACAGAAATGACTTTAAACACACTTATTTTAGTTGAAAAAGTAATAACTCACATCCAACCGTCATTTAAAGTCAAAAGATTAAATGTTAAAATTTCATCAATATTGACCATTTTTTCAACGTTCGACTGGTCCAGGGTCATCGTTTTTCATCAGAAAATTGATTTTTTGGACTCTACCAAAAATGATTCAAAATGTCATTTTGATCGGGCCTCATGTTGAATAACCACTTTTTAAACCCTCACAGTGACCAAAACTGCCATTTTTACAGAGTTTTGCTTACTCAAAATCTTCAATTTTGACCAATTTCAGGCACAGAAATGACTTTAAACACACTTATTTTAGTTGAAAAAGTAATAACTCACATCCAACCGTCATTTAAAGTCAAAAGATTAAATGTTAAAATTTCATCAATATTGACCATTTTTTCAACGTTCGACTGGTCCGGGGTCATCGTTTTTCATCAGAAAATGGATTTTTTGGACTCTACCAAAAATGATTCAAAATGTCATTTGGATCGGGCCTCATGTTGAATAACCACTTTTTAAACCCTCACAGTGACCAAAACTGCCATTTTTACAGTTTTGCTTACTCAAAATCTTCAATTTTGACCAATTTCAGGCACAGAAATGACTTTAAACACACTTATTTTAGTTGAAAAAGTAATAACTCACATCCAACCGTCATTTAAAGTCAAAAGATTAAATGTTAAAATTTCATCAATATTGACCATTTTTTCAACGTTCGACTGGTCCGGGGTCATCGTTTTTCATCAGAAAATTGATTTTTTGGACTCTACCAAAAATGATTCAAAATGTCATTTTGATCGGGCTTCATGTTGAATAACCACTTTTTAAACCCTCACAGTGACCAAAACTGCTATTTTTACAGAGTTTTGCTTACTCAAAATCTTCAATTTTGACCAATTTCAGGCACAGAAAACGGATTTTTTGGACTCTACCAAAAATGATTCAAAATGTCATTTGGATCGGGCCTCATGTTGAATAACCACTTTTTAAACCCTCACAGTGACCAAAACTGCCATTTTTACAGTTTTGCTTACTCAAAATCTTCAATTTTGACCAATTTCAGGCACAGAAATGACTTTAAACACACTTATTTTAGTTGAAAAAGTAATAACTCACATCCAACCGTCATTTAAAGTCAAAAGATTAAATGTTAAAATTTCATCAATATTGACCATTTTTTCAACGTTCGACTGGTCCGGGGTCATCGTTTTTCATCAGAAAATTGATTTTTTGGACTCTACCAAAAATGATTCAAAATGTCATTTTGATCGGGTTTCATGTTGAATAACCACTTTTTAAACCCTCACAGTGACCAAAACTGCTATTTTTACAGAGTTTTGCTTACTCAAAATCTTCAATTTTGACCAATTTCAGGCACAGAAATGACTTTAAACACACTTATTTTAGTTGAAAAAGTAATAACTCACATCCAACCGTCATTTAAAGTCAAAAGATTAAATGTTAAAATTTCATCAATATTGACCATTTTTTCAACGTTCGACCGGTCCGGGGTCATCGTTTTTCATCAGAAAATGGATTTTTTGGACTCTACCAAAAATGATTCAAAATGTCATTTGGATCGGGCCTCATGTTGAATAACCACTTTTTAAACCCTCACAGTGACCAAAACTGCCATTTTTACAGAGTTTTGCTTACTCAAAATCTTCAATTTTGACCAATTTCAGGCACAGAAATGACTTTAAACACACTTATTTTAGTTGAAAAAGTAAGAACTCACATCCAACCGTCATTTAAAGTCAAAAGATTAAATGTTAAAATTTCATCAATATTGACCATTTTTTCAACGTTCGACTGGTCCGGGGTCATCGTTTTTCATCAGAAAATTGATTTTTTGGACTCTACCAAAAATGATTCAAAATGTCATTTGGATCGGGCCTCATGTTGAATAACCACTTTTTAAACCCTCACAGTGACCAAAATTGCCATTTTTACAGAGTTTTGCTTACTCAAAATCTTCAATTTTGACCAATTTCAGGCACAGAAATGACTTTAAACACACTTATTTTAGTTGAAAAAGTAATAACTCACATCCAACCGTCATTTAAAGTCAAAAGATTAAATGTTAAAATTTCATCAATATTGACCATTTTTTCAACGTTCGACTGGTCCGGGGTCATCGTTTTTCATCAGAAAATTGATTTTTTGGATTCTACCAAAAATGATTCAAAATGTCATTTGGATCGGGCCTCATGTTGAATAACCACTTTTTAAACCCTCACAGTGACCAAAACTGCAATTTTTACAGAGTTTTGCTTACTCAAAATCTTCAATTTTGACCAATTTCAGGCACAGAAATGACTTTAAACACACTTATTTTAGTTGAAAAAGTAATAACTCACATCCAACCGTCATTTAAAGTCAAAAGATTAAATGTTAAAATTTCATCAATATTGACCATTTTTTCAACGTTCGACTGGTCCGGGGTCATCGTTTTTCATCAGAAAATGGATTTTTTGGACTCTACCAAAAATGATTCAACATGTCATTTGGATCAGGCCTCATGTTGAATAACCACTTTTTAAACCTTACAGTGACCAAAACTGCCATTTTTACAGTTTTGCTTACTCAAAATCTTCAATTTTGACCAATTTCAGGCACAGAAATGACTTTAAACACACTTATTTTAGTTGAAAAAGTAATAACTCACATCCAACCGTCATTTAAAGTCAAAAGATTAAATGTTAAAATTTCATCAATATTGACCATTTTTTCAACGTTCGACTGGTCCGGGGTCATCGTTTTTCATCAGAAAATTGATTTTTTGGACTCTACCAAAAATGATTCAAAATGTCATTTGGATCGGGCCTCATGTTGAATAACCACTTTTTAATCCCTCACAGTGACCAAAACTGCCATTTTTACAGAGTTTTGCTTACTCAAAATCTTCAATTTTGACCAATTTCAGGCACAGAAATGACTTTAAACACACTTATTTTAGTTGAAAAAGTAATAACTCACATCCAACCGTCATTTAAAGTCAAAAGATTAAATGTTAAAATTTCATCAATATTGACCATTTTTTCAACGTTCGACTGGTCCGGGGTCATCGTTTTTCATCAAAAAATTGATTTTTTGGACTCTACCAAAAATGATTCAAAATGTCATTTGGATCGGGCCTCATGTTGAATAACCACTTTTTAAACCCTCACAGTGACCAAAATTGCCATTTTTACAGAGTTTTGCTTACTCAAAATCTTCAATTTTGACCAATTTCAGGCACAGAAATGACTTTAAACACACTTATTTTAGTTGAAAAAGTAATAACTCACATCCAACCGTCATTTAAAGTCAAAAGATTAAATGTTAAAATTTCATCAATATTGACCATTTTTTCAACGTTCGACTGGTCCGGGGTCATCGTTTTTCATCAGAAAATTGATTTTTTGGACTCTACCAAAAATGATTCAAAATGTCATTTGGATCGGGCCTCATGTTGAATAACCACTTTTTAAACCCTCACAGTGACCAAAACTGCCATTTTTACTGAGTTTTGCTTACTCAAAATCTTCAATTTTGACCAATTTCAGGCACAGAAATGACTTTAAACACACTTATTTTAGTTGAAAAAGTAATAACTCACATCCAACCGTCATTTAAAGTCAAAAGATTAAATGTTAAAATTTCATCAATATTGACCATTTTTTCAACGTTCGACTGGTCCAGGGTCATCGTTTTTCATCAGAAAATTGATTTTTTGGACTCTACCAAAAATGATTCAAAATGTCATTTTGATCGGGCCTCATGTTGAATAACCACTTTTTAAACCCTCACAGTGACCAAAACTGCCATTTTTACAGAGTTTTGCTTACTCAAAATCTTCAATTTTGACCAATTTCAGGCACAGAAATGACTTTAAACACACTTATTTTAGTTGAAAAAGTAATAACTCACATCCAACCGTCATTTAAAGTCAAAAGATTAAATGTTAAAATTTCATCAATATTGACCATTTTTTCAACGTTCGACTGGTCCGGGGTCATCGTTTTTCATCAGAAAATGGATTTTTTGGACTCTACCAAAAATGATTCAAAATGTCATTTGGATCGGGCCTCATGTTGAATAACCACTTTTTAAACCCTCACAGTGACCAAAACTGCCATTTTTACAGTTTTGCTTACTCAAAATCTTCAATTTTGACCAATTTCAGGCACAGAAATGACTTTAAACACACTTATTTTAGTTGAAAAAGTAATAACTCACATCCAACCGTCATTTAAAGTCAAAAGATTAAATGTTAAAATTTCATCAATATTGACCATTTTTTCAACGTTCGACTGGTCCGGGGTCATCGTTTTTCATCAGAAAATTGATTTTTTGGACTCTACCAAAAATGATTCAAAATGTCATTTTGATCGGGCTTCATGTTGAATAACCACTTTTTAAACCCTCACAGTGACCAAAACTGCTATTTTTACAGAGTTTTGCTTACTCAAAATCTTCAATTTTGACCAATTTCAGGCACAGAAAATGGATTTTTTGGACTCTACCAAAAATGATTCAAAATGTCATTTGGATCGGGCCTCATGTTGAATAACCACTTTTTAAACCCTCACAGTGACCAAAACTGCCATTTTTACAGTTTTGCTTACTCAAAATCTTCAATTTTGACCAATTTCAGGCACAGAAATGACTTTAAACACACTTATTTTAGTTGAAAAAGTAATAACTCACATCCAACCGTCATTTAAAGTCAAAAGATTAAATGTTAAAATTTCATCAATATTGACCATTTTTTCAACGTTCGACTGGTCCGGGGTCATCGTTTTTCATCAGAAAATGGATTTTTTGGACTCTACCAAAAATGATTCAAAATGTCATTTGGATCGGGCCTCATGTTGAATAACCACTTTTTAAACCCTCACAGTGACCAAAACTGCCATTTTTACAGAGTTTTGCTTACTCAAAATCTTCAATTTTTACCAATTTCAGGCACAGAAATGACTTTAAACACACTTATTTTAGTTGAAAAAGTAATAACTCACATCCAACCGTCATTTAAAGTCAAAAGATTAAATGTTAAAATTTCATCAATATTGACCATTTTTTCAACGTTCGACTGGTCCGGGGTCATCGTTTTTCATCAGAAAATTGATTTTTTGGACTCTACCAAAAATGATTCAAAATGTCATTTGGATCGGGCCTCATGTTGAATAACCACTTTTTAAACCCTCACAGTGACCAAAATTGCCATTTTTACAGAGTTTTGCTTACTCAAAATCTTCAATTTTGACCAATTTCAGGCACAGAAATGACTTTAAACACACTTATTTTAGTTGAAAAAGTAATAACTCACATCCAACCGTCATTTAAAGTCAAAAGATTAAATGTTAAAATTTCATCAATATTGACCATTTTTTCAACGTTCGACTGGTCCGGGGTCATCGTTTTTCATCAGAAAATTGATTTTTTGGACTCTACCAAAAATGATTCAAAATGTCA
The DNA here is from genome assembly GCF_964263255.1 of Lissotriton vulgaris. NCBI lineage: Eukaryota > Metazoa > Chordata > Amphibia > Caudata > Salamandridae > Lissotriton > Lissotriton vulgaris. The sequence continues at coordinate 13,970 of NW_028241350.1, read as the reverse complement.
TTTGGATCGGGCCTCATGTTGAATAACCACTTTTTAAACCCTCACAGTGACCAAAACTGCCATTTTTACAGAGTTTTGCTTACTCAAAATCTTCAATTTTGACCAATTTCAGGCACAGAAATGACTTTAAACACACTTATTTTAGTTGAAAAAGTAATAACTCACATCCAACCGTCATTTAAAGTCAAAAGATTAAATGTTAAAATTTCATCAATATTGACCATTTTTTCAACGTTCGACTGGTCCGGGGTCATCGTTTTTCATCAGAAAATGGATTTTTTGGACTCTACCAAAAATGATTCAAAATGTCATTTGGATCGGGCCTCATGTTGAATAACCACTTTTTAAACCCTCACAGTGACCAAAATTGCCATTTTTACAGAGTTTTGCTTACTCAAAATCTTCAATTTTGACCAATTTCAGGCACAGAAATGACTTTAAACACACTTATTTTAGTTGAAAAAGTAATAACTCACATCCAACCGTCATTTAAAGTCAAAAGATTAAATGTTAAAATTTCATCAATATTGACCATTTTTTCAACGTTCGACTGGTCCGGGGTCATCGTTTTTCATCAGAAAATTGATTTTTTGGATTCTACCAAAAATGATTCAAAATGTCATTTGGATCGGGCCTCATGTTGAATAACCACTTTTTAAACCCTCACAGTGACCAAAACTGCAATTTTTACAGAGTTTTGCTTACTCAAAATCTTCAATTTTGACCAATTTCAGGCACAGAAATGACTTTAAACACACTTATTTTAGTTGAAAAAGTAATAACTCACAATCAACCGTCATTTAAAGTCAAAAGATTAAATGTTAAAATTTCATCAATATTGACCATTTTTTCAACGTTCGACTGGTCCGGGGTCATCGTTTTTCATCAGAAAATTGATTTTTTGGACTCTACCAAAAATGATTCAAAATGTCATTTTGATCGGGCCTCATGTTGAATAACCACTTTTTAAACCCTCACAGTGACCAAAACTGCCATTTTTACAGAGTTTTGCTTACTCAAAATCTTCAATTTTGACCAATTTCAGGCACAGAAATGACTTTAAACACACTTATTTTAGTTGAAAAAGTAATAACTCACATCCAACCGTCATTTAAAGTCAAAAGATTAAATGTTAAAATTTCATCAATATTGACCATTTTTTCAACGTTCGACTGGTCCGGGGTCATCGTTTTTCATCAGAAAATGGATTTTTTGGACTCTACCAAAAATGATTCAACATGTCATTTGGATCAGGCCTCATGTTGAATAACCACTTTTTAAACCTTACAGTGACCAAAACTGCCATTTTTACAGTTTTGCTTACTCAAAATCTTCAATTTTGACCAATTTCAGGCACAGAAATGACTTTAAACACACTTATTTTAGTTGAAAAAGTAATAACTCACATCCAACCGTCATTTAAAGTCAAAAGATTAAATGTTAAAATTTCATCAATATTGACCATTTTTTCAACGTTCGACTGGTCCGGGGTCATCGTTTTTCATCAGAAAATTGATTTTTTGGACTCTACCAAAAATGATTCAAAATGTCATTTGGATCGGGCCTCATGTTGAATAACCACTTTTTAATCCCTCACAGTGACCAAAACTGCCATTTTTACAGAGTTTTGCTTACTCAAAATCTTCAATTTTGACCAATTTCAGGCACAGAAATGACTTTAAACACACTTATTTTAGTTGAAAAAGTAATAACTCACATCCAACCGTCATTTAAAGTCAAAAGATTAAATGTTAAAATTTCATCAATATTGACCATTTTTTCAACGTTCGACTGGTCCGGGGTCATCGTTTTTCATCAGAAAATTGATTTTTTGGACTCTACCAAAAATGATTCAAAATGTCATTTGGATCGGGCCTCATGTTGAATAACCACTTTTTAAACCCTCACAGTGACCAAAATTGCCATTTTTACAGAGTTTTGCTTACTCAAAATCTTCAATTTTGACCAATTTCAGGCACAGAAATGACTTTAAACACACTTATTTTAGTTGAAAAAGTAATAACTCACATCCAACCGTCATTTAAAGTCAAAAGATTAAATGTTAAAATTTCATCAATATTGACCATTTTTTCAACGTTCGACTGGTCCGGGGTCATCGTTTTTCATCAGAAAATTGATTTTTTGGACTCTACCAAAAATGATTCAAAATGTCATTTGGATCGGGCCTCATGTTGAATAACCACTTTTTAAACCCTCACAGTGACCAAAATTGCCATTTTTACAGAGTTTTGCTTACTCAAAATCTTCAATTTTGACCAATTTCAGGCACAGAAATGACTTTAAACACACTTATTTTAGTTGAAAAAGTAATAACTCACATCCAACCGTCATTTAAAGTCAAAAGATTAAATGTTAAAATTTCATCAATATTGACCATTTTTTCAACGTTCGACTGGTCCGGGGTCATCGTTTTTCATCAGAAAATGGATTTTTTGGACTCTACCAAAAATGATTCAAAATGTCATTTGGATCGGGCCTCATGTTGAATAACCACTTTTTAAACCCTCACAGTGACCAAAACTGCCATTTTTACAGAGTTTTGCTTACTCAAAATCTTCAATTTTGACCAATTTCAGGCACAGAAATGACTTTAAACACACTTATTTTAGTTGAAAAAGTAATAACTCACATCCAACCGTCATTTAAAGTCAAAAGATTAAATGGTAAAATTTCATCAATATTGACCATTTTTTCAACGTTCGACTGGTCCGGGGTCATCGTTTTTCATCAGAAAATTGATTTTTTGGACTCTACCAAAAATGATTCAAAATGTCATTTGGATCTGGCCTCATGTTGAATAACCACTTTTTAAACCCTCACAGTGACCAAAATTGCCATTTTTACAGAGTTTTGCTTACTCAAAATCTTCAATTTTGACCAATTTCAGGCACAGAAATGACTTTAAACACACTTATTTTAGTTGAAAAAGTAATAACTCACATCCAACCGTCATTTAAAGTCAAAAGATTAAATGTTAAAATGTCATCAATATTGACCATTTTTTCAACGTTCGACTGGTCCGGGGTCATCGTTTTTCATCAGAAAATTGATTTTTTGGACTCTACTAAAAATGATTCAAAATGTCATTTGGATCGGGCCTCATGTTGAATAACCACTTTTTAAACCCTCACAGTGACCAAAATTGCCATTTTTACAGAGTTTTGCTTACTCAAAATCTTCAATTTTGACCAATTTCAGGCACAGAAATGACTTTAAACACACTTATTTTAGTTGAAAAAGTAATAACTCACATCCAACCGTCATTTAAAGTCAAAAGATTAAATGTTAAAATTTCATCAATATTGACCATTTTTTCAACGTTCGACTGGTCCGGGGTCATCGTTTTTCATCAGAAAATTGATTTTTTGGACTCTACCAAAAATTATTCAAAATGTCATTTTGATCGGGCCTCATGTTGAATAACCACTTTTTAAACCCTCACAGTGACCAAAACTGCCATTTTTACAGAGTTTTGCTTACTCAAAATCTTCAATTTTGACCAATTTCAGGCACAGAAATGACTTTAAACACACTTATTTTAGTTGAAAAAGTAATAACTCACATCCAACCGTCATTTAAAGTCAAAAGATTAAATGTTAAAATTTCATCAATATTGACCATTTTTTCAACGTTCGACTGGTCCGGGGTCATCGTTTTTCATCAGAAAATGGATTTTTTGGACTCTACCAAAAATGATTCAAAATGTCATTTGGATCGGGCCTCATGTTGAATAACCACTTTTTAAACCCTCACAGTGACCAAAACTGCCATTTTTACAGAGTTTTGCTTACTCAAAATCTTCAATTTTGACCAATTTCAGGCACAGAAATGACTTTAAACACACTTATTTTAGTTGAAAAAGTAATAACTCACATCCAACCGTCATTTAAAGTCAAAAGATTAAATGTTAAAATTTCATCAATATTGACCATTTTTTCAACGTTCGACTGGTCCGGGGTCATCGTTTTTCATCAGAAAATTGATTTTTTGGACTCTACCAAAAATGATTCAAAATGTCATTTGGATCGGGCCTCATGTTGAATAACCACTTTTTAAACCCTCACAGTGACCAAAATTGCCATTTTTACAGAGTTTTGCTTACTCAAAATCTTCAATTTTGACCAATTTCAGGCACAGAAATGACTTTAAACACACTTATTTTAGTTGAAAAAGTAATAACTCACATCCAACCGTCATTTAAAGTCAAAAGATTAAATGTTAAAATTTCATCAATATTGACCATTTTTTCAACGTTCGACTGGTCCGGGGTCATCGTTTTTCATCAGAAAATTGATTTTTTGGACTCTACCAAAAATGATTCAAAATGTCATTTGGATCAGGCCTCATGTTGAATAACCACTTTTTAAACCCTCACAGTGCCCAAAACTGCCATTTTTACAGAGTTTTGCTTACTCAAAATCTTCAATTTTGACCAATTTCAGGCACAGAAATGACTTTAAACACATTTATTTTAGTTGAAAAAGTAATAACTCACATCCAACCGTCATTTAAAGTCAAAAGATTAAATGTTAAAATTTCATCAATATTGACCATTTTTTCAACGTTCGACTGGTCCGGGGTCATCGTTTTTCATCAGAAAATGGATTTTTTGGACTCTACCAAAAATGATTCAAAATGTCATTTGGATCGGGCCTCATGTTGAATAACCACTTTTTAAACCCTCACAGTGACCAAAACTGCCATTTTTACAGAGTTTTGCTTACTCAAAATCTTCAATTTTGACCAATTTCAGGCACAGAAATGACTTTAAACACACTTATTTTAGTTGAAAAAGTAATAACTCACATCCAACCGTCATTTAAAGTCAAAAGATTAAATGTTAAAATTTCATCAATATTGACCACTTTTTCAACGTTCGACTGGTCCGGGGTCATCGTTTTTCATCAGAAAATGGATTTTTTGGACTCTACTAAAAATGATTCAAAATGTCATTTGGATCGGGCCTCATGTTGAATAACCACTTTTTAAACCCTCACAGTGACCAAAATTGCCATTTTTACAGAGTTTTGCTTACTCAAAATCTTCAATTTTGACCAATTTCAGGCACAGAAATGACTTTAAACACACTTATTTTAGTTGAAAAAGTAATAACTCACATCCAACCGTCATTTAAAGTCAAAAGATTAAATGTTAAAATTTCATCAATATTGACCATTTTTTCAACGTTCGACTGGTCCGGGGTCATCGTTTTTCATCAGAAAATTGATTTTTTGGACTCTACCAAAAATTATTCAAAATGTCATTTTGATCGGGCCTCATGTTGAATAACCACTTTTTAAACCCTCACAGTGACCAAAACTGCCATTTTTACAGAGTTTTGCTTACTCAAAATCTTCAATTTTGACCAATTTCAGGCACAGAAATGACTTTAAACACACTTATTTTAGTTGAAAAAGTAATAACTCACATCCAACCGTCATTTAAAGTCAAAAGATTAAATGTTAAAATTTCATCAATATTGACCATTTTTTCAACGTTCGACTGGTCCGGGGTCATCGTTTTTCATCAGAAAATGGATTTTTTGGACTCTACCAAAAATGATTCAAAATGTCATTTGGATCGGGCCTCATGTTGAATAACCACTTTTTAAACCCTCACAGTGACCAAAACTGCCATTTTTACAGAGTTTTGCTTACTCAAAATCTTCAATTTTGACCAATTTCAGGCACAGAAATGACTTTAAACACACTTATTTTAGTTGAAAAAGTAATAACTCACATCCAACCGTCATTTAAAGTCAAAAGATTAAATGTTAAAATTTCATCAATATTGACCATTTTTTCAACGTTCGACTGGTCCGGGGTCATCGTTTTTCATCAGAAAATTGATTTTTTGGACTCTACCAAAAATTATTCAAAATGTCATTTGGATCGGGCCTCATGTTGAATTACCACTTTTTAAACCCTCACAGTGACCAAAACTGCCATTTTTACAGAGTTTTGCTTACTCAAAATCTTCAATTTTGACCAATTTCAGGCACAGAAATGACTTTAAACACACTTATTTTAGTTGAAAAAGTAATAACTCACATCCAACCATCATTTAAAGTCAAAAGATTAAATGTTAAATTTCATCAATATTGACCATTTTTTCAACGTTCGACTGGTCCGGGGTCATCGTTTTTCATCAGAAAATGGATTTTTTGGACTCTACCAAAAATGATTCAACATGTCATTAGGATCAGGCCTCATGTTGAATAACCACTTTTTAAACCCTCACAGTGACCAAAACTGCCATTTTTACAGTTTTGCTTACTCAAAATCTTCAATTTTGACCAATTTCAGGCACAGAAATGACTTTAAACACACTTATTTTAGTTGAAAAAGTAATAACTCACATCCAACCATCATTTAAAGTCAAAAGATTAAATGTTAAAATTTCATCAATATTGACCATTTTTTCAACGTTCGACTGGTCCGGGGTCATCGTTTTTCATCAGAAAATGGATTTTTTGGACTCTACCAAAAATGATTCAACATGTCATTAGGATCAGGCCTCATGTTGAATAACCACTTTTTAAACCCTCACAGTGACCAAAACTGCCATTTTTACAGTTTTGCTTACTCAAAATCTTCAATTTTGACCAATTTCAGGCACAGAAATGACTTTAAACACACTTATTTTAGTTGAAAAAGTAATAACTCACATCCAACCATCATTTAAAGTCAAAAGATTAAATGTTAAAATTTCATCAATATTGACCATTTTTTCAACGTTCGACTGGTCCGGGGTCATCGTTTTTCATCAGAAAATGGATTTTTTGGACTCTACCAAAAATGATTCAAAATGTCATTTGGATCGGGCCTCATGTTGAATAACCACTTAATAAACCCTCACAGTGACCAAAACTGCCATTTTTACAGAGTTTTGCTTACTCAAAATCTTCAATTTTGACCAATTTCAGGCACAGAAATGACTTTAAACACACTTATTTTAGTTGAAAAAGTAATAACTCACATCCAACCGTCATTTAAAGTCAAAAGATTAAATGTTAAAATTTCATCAATATTGACCATTTTTTCAACGTTCGACTGGTCCGGGGTCATCGTTTTTCATCAGAAAATTGATTTTTTTGGACTCTACCAAAAATGATTCAAAATGTCATTTTGATCGGGCCTCATGTTGAATAACCACTTTTTAAACCCTCACAGTGACCAAAACTGCCATTTTTACAGAGTTTTGCTTACTCAAAATCTTCAATTTTGACCAATTTCAGGCACAGAAATGACTTTAAACACACTTATTTTAGTTGAAAAAGTATTAACTCACATCCAACCGTCATTTAAAGTCAAAAGATTAAATGTTAAAATTTCATCAATATTGACCATTTTTTCAACGTTCGACTGGTCCGGGTCATCGTTTTTCATCAGAAAATGGATTTTTTGGACTCTACCAAAAATGATAAAAAATGTCATTTGGATCGGGCCTCATGTTGAATAACCACTTTTTAAACCCTCACAATGACCAAAACTGCCATTTATACAGAGTTTTGCTTACTCAAAATCTTCAATTTTGACCAATTTCAGGCACAGAAATGACTTTAAACACACTTATTTTAGTTGAAAAAGTAATAACTCACATCCAACCGTCATTTAAAGTCAAAAGATTAAATGTTAAAATTTCATCAATATTGACCATTTTTTCAACGTTCGACTGGTCCAGGGTCATCGTTTTTATCAGAAAATTGATTTTTTGGACTCTACCAAAAATGATTCAAAATGTCATTTTGATCGGGCCTCATGTTGAATAACCACTTTTTAAACCCTCACAGTGACCAAAACTGCCATTTTTACAGAGTTTTGCTTACTCAAAATCTTCAATTTTGACCAATTTCAGGCACAGAAATGACTTTAAACACACTTATTTTAGTTGAAAAAGTAATAACTCACATCCAACCGTCATTTAAAGTCAAAAGATTAAATGTTAAAATTTCATCAATATTGACCATTTTTTCAACGTTCGACTGGTCCGGGGTCATCGTTTTTCATCAGAAAATGGATTTTTTGGACTCTACCAAAAATGATTCAAAATGTCATTTGGATCGGGCCTCATGTTGAATAACCACTTTTTAAACCCTCACAGGTACCAAAACTGCCATTTTTACAGAGTTTTGCTTACTCAAAATCTTCAATTTTGACCAATTTCAGGCACAGAAATGACTTTAAACACACTTATTTTAGTTGAAAAAGTTAATAACTCACATCCAACCGTCATTTAAAGAGTCAAAAGATTAAATGTTAAAATTTCATCAATATTGACCATTTTTTTCAACGTTCGACTGGTCCGGGGTCATCGTTTTTCATCAGAAAATGGATTTTTTGGACTCTACCAAAAATGATTCAAAATGTCATTTGGATCGGGCCTCATGTTGAATAACCACTTTTTTAAACCCTCACAGTGACCAAAATTGCCATTTTTACAGAGTTTTGCTTACTCAAAATCTTCAATTTTGACCAATTTCAGGCACAGAAATGACTTTAAACACACTTATTTTAGTTGAAAAAGTAATAACTCACATCCAACCGTCATTTAAAGTCAAAAGATTAAATGTTAAAATTTCATCAATATTGACCATTTTTTCAACGTTCGACTGGTCCGGGGTCATCGTTTTTCATCAGAAAATTGATTTTTTGGACTCTACCAAAAATGATTCAAAATGTCATTTGGATCGGGCCTCATGTTGAATAACCACTTTTTAATCCCTCACAGTGACCAAAACTGCCATTTTTACAGAGTTTTGCTTACTCAAAATCTTCAATTTTGACCAATTTCAGGCACAGAAATGACTTTAAACACACTTATTTTAGTTGAAAAAGTAATAACTCACATCCAACCGTCATTTAAAGTCAAAAGATTAAATGTTAAAATTTCATCAATATTGACCATTTTTTCAACGTTCGACTGGTCCGGGGTCATCGTTTTTCATCAGAAAATTGATTTTTTGGACTCTACCAAAAATGATTCAAAATGTCATTTGGATCGGGCCTCATGTTGAATAACCACTTTTTAAACCCTCACAGTGACCAAAACTGCAATTTTTACAGAGTTTTGCTTACTCAAAATCTTCAATTTTGACCAATTTCAGGCACAGAAATGACTTTAAACACACTTATTTTAGTTGAAAAAGTAATAACTCACATCCAACCGTCATTTAAAGTCAAAAGATTAAATGTTAAAATTTCATCAATATTGACCATTTTTTCAACGTTCGACTGGTCCGGGGTCATCGTTTTTCATCAGAAAATGGATTTTTTGGACTCTACCAAAAATGATTCAAAATGTCATTTGGATCGGGCCTCATGTTGAATAACCACTTTTTAAACCCTCACAGTGACCAAAACTGCCATTTTTACAGAGTTTTGCTTACTCAAAATCTTCAATTTTTACCAATTTCAGGCACAGAAATGACTTTAAACACACTTATTTTAGTTGAAAAAGTAATAACTCACATCCAACCGTCATTTAAAGTCAAAAGATTAAATGTTAAAATTTCATCAATATTGACCATTTTTTCAACGTTCGACTGGTCCGGGGTCATCGTTTTTCATCAGAAAATTGATTTTTTGGACTCTACCAAAAATGATTCAAAATGTCATTTGGATCGGGCCTCATGTTGAATAACCACTTTTTAAACCCTCACAGTGACCAAAATTGCCATTTTTACAGAGTTTTGCTTACTCAAAATCTTCAATTTTGACCAATTTCAGGCACAGAAATGACTTTAAACACACTTATTTTAGTTGAAAAAGTAATAACTCACATCCAACCGTCATTTAAAGTCAAAAGATTAAATGTTAAAATTTCATCAATATTGACCATTTTTTCAACGTTCGACTGGTCCGGGGTCATCGTTTTTCATCAGAAAATTGATTTTTTGGACTCTACCAAAAATGATTCAAAATGTCATTTGGATCGGGCCTCATGTTGAATAACCACTTTTTAAACCCTCACAGTGACCAAAACTGCCATTTTTACAGAGTTTTGCTTACTCAAAATCTTCAATTTTGACCAATTTCAGGCACAGAAATGACTTTAAACACACTTATTTTAGTTGAAAAAGTAATAACTCACATCCAACCGTCATTTAAAGTCAAAAGATTAAATGTTAAAATTTCATCAATATTGACCATTTTTTCAACGTTCGACTGGTCCGGGGTCATCGTTTTTCATCAGAAAATGGATTTTTTGGACTCTACCAAAAATGATTCAAAATGTCATTTGGATCGGGCCTCATGTTGAATAACCACTTTTTAAACCCTCACAGTGACCAAAATTGCCATTTTTACAGAGTTTTGCTTACTCAAAATCTTCAATTTTGACCAATTTCAGGCACAGAAATGACTTTAAACACACTTATTTTAGTTGAAAAAGTAATAACTCACATCCAACCGTCATTTAAAGTCAAAAGATTAAATGTTAAAATTTCATCAATATTGACCATTTTTTCAACGTTCGACTGGTCCGGGGTCATCGTTTTTCATCAGAAAATTGATTTTTTGGACTCTACCAAAAATGATTCAAAATGTCATTTGGATCGGGCCTCATGTTGAATAACCACTTTTTAAACCCTCACAGTGACCAAAACTGCCATTTTTACAGAGTTTTGCTTACTCAAAATCTTCAATTTTGACCAATTTCAGGCACAGAAATGACTTTAAACACACTTATTTTAGTTGAAAAAGTAATAACTCACATCCAACCGTCATTTAAAGTCAAAAGATTAAATGTTAAAATTTCATCAATATTGACCATTTTTTCAACGTTCGACTGGTCCGGGGTCATCGTTTTTCATCAGAAAATTGATTTTTTGGACTCTACCAAAAATTATTCAAAATGTCATTTGGATCGGGCCTCATGTTGAATTACCACTTTTTAAACCCTCACAGTGACCAAAACTGCCATTTTTACAGAGTTTTGCTTACTCAAAATCTTCAATTTTGACCAATTTCAGGCACAGAAATGACTTTAAACACACTTATTTTAGTTGAAAAAGTAATAACTCACATCCAACCATCATTTAAAGTCAAAAGATTAAATGTTAAAATTTCATCAATATTGACCATTTTTTCAACGTTCGACTGGTCCGGGGTCATCGTTTTTCATCAGAAAATGGATTTTTTGGACTCTACCAAAAATGATTCAACATGTCATTAGGATCAGGCCTCATGTTGAATAACCACTTTTTAAACCCTCACAGTGACCAAAACTGCCATTTTTACAGTTTTGCTTACTCAAAATCTTCAATTTTGACCAATTTCAGGCACAGAAATGACTTTAAACACACTTATTTTAGTTGAAAAAGTAATAACTCACATCCAACCATCATTTAAAGTCAAAAGATTAAATGTTAAAATTTCATCAATATTGACCATTTTTTCAACGTTCGACTGGTCCGGGGTCATCGTTTTTCATCAGAAAATGGATTTTTGGACTCTACCAAAAATGATTCAAAATGTCATTTGGATCGGGCCTCATGTTGAATAACCACTTAATAAACCCTCACAGTGACCAAAACTGCCATTTTTACAGAGTTTTGCTTACTCAAAATCTTCAATTTTGACCAATTTCAGGCACAGAAATGACTTTAAACACACTTATTTTAGTTGAAAAAGTAATAACTCACATCCAACCGTCATTTAAAGTCAAAAGATTAAATGTTAAAATTTCATCAATATTGACCATTTTTTCAACGTTCGACTGGTCCGGGGTCATCGTTTTTCATCAGAAAATTGATTTTTTTGGACTCTACCAAAAATGATTCAAAATGTCATTTTGATCGGGCCTCATGTTGAATAACCACTTTTTAAACCCTCACAGTGACCAAAACTGCCATTTTTACAGAGTTTTGCTTACTCAAAATCTTCAATTTTGACCAATTTCAGGCACAGAAATGACTTTAAACACACTTATTTTAGTTGAAAAAGTATTAACTCACATCCAACCGTCATTTAAAGTCAAAAGATTAAATGTTAAAATTTCATCAATATTGACCATTTTTTCAACGTTCGACTGGTCCGGGTCATCGTTTTTCATCAGAAAATGGATTTTTTGGACTCTACCAAAAATGATAAAAAATGTCATTTGGATCGGGCCTCATGTTGAATAACCACTTTTTAAACCCTCACAATGACCAAAACTGCCATTTTTACAGAGTTTTGCTTACTCAAAATCTTCAATTTTGACCAATTTCAGGCACAGAAATGACTTTAAACACACTTATTTTAGTTGAAAAAGTAATAACTCACATCCAACCGTCATTTAAAGTCAAAAGATTAAATGTTAAAATTTCATCAATATTGACCATTTTTTCAACGTTCGACTGGTCCAGGGTCATCGTTTTTCATCAGAAAATTGATTTTTTGGACTCTACCAAAAATGATTCAAAATGTCATTTTGATCGGGCCTCATGTTGAATAACCACTTTTTAAACCCTCACAGTGACCAAAACTGCCATTTTTACAGAGTTTTGCTTACTCAAAATCTTCAATTTTGACCAATTTCAGGCACAGAAATGACTTTAAACACACTTATTTTAGTTGAAAAAGTAATAACTCACATCCAACCGTCATTTAAAGTCAAAAGATTAAATGTTAAAATTTCATCAATATTGACCATTTTTTCAACGTTCGACTGGTCCGGGGTCATCGTTTTTCATCAGAAAATGGATTTTTTGGACTCTACCAAAAATGATTCAAAATGTCATTTGGATCGGGCCTCATGTTGAATAACCACTTTTTAAACCCTCACAGGTACCAAAACTGCCATTTTTACAGAGTTTTGCTTACTCAAAATCTTCAATTTTGACCAATTTCAGGCACAGAAATGACTTTAAACACACTTATTTTAGTTGAAAAAGTAATAACTCACATCCAACCGTCATTTAAAGTCAAAAGATTAAATGTTAAAATGTCATCAATATTGACCATTTTTTCAACGTTCGACTGGTCCGGGGTCATCGTTTTTCATCAGAAAATTGATTTTTTGGACTCTACCAAAAATGATTCAAAATGTCATTTGGATCGGGCCTCATGTTGAATAACCACTTTTTAAACCCTCACAGTGACCAAAATTGCCATTTTTACAGAGTTTTGCTTACTCAAAATCTTCAATTTTGACCAATTTCAGGCACAGAAATGACTTTAAACACACTTATTTTAGTTGAAAAAGTAATAACTCACATCCAACCGTCATTTAAAGTCAAAAGATTAAATGTTAAAATTTCATCAATATTGACCATTTTTTCAACGTTCGACTGGTCCGGGGTCATCGTTTTTCATCAGAAAATTGATTTTTTGGACTCTACCAAAAATGATTCAAAATGTCATTTGGATCGGGCCTCATGTTGAATAACCACTTTTTAAACCCTCACAGTGACCAAAACTGCAATTTTTACAGAGTTTTGCTTACTCAAAATCTTCAATTTTGACCAATTTCAGGCACAGAAATGACTTTAAACACACTTATTTTAGTTGAAAAAGTAATAACTCACATCCAACCGTCATTTAAAGTCAAAAGATTAAATGTTAAAATTTCATCAATATTGACCATTTTTTCAACGTTCGACTGGTCCGGGGTCATCGTTTTTCATCAGAAAATGGATTTTTTGGACTCTACCAAAAATGATTCAAAATGTCATTTGGATCGGGCCTCATGTTGAATAACCACTTTTTAAACCCTCACAGTGACCAAAACTGCCATTTTTACAGAGTTTGCTTACTCAAAATCTTCAATTTTTACCAATTTCAGGCACAGAAATGACTTTAAACACACTTATTTTAGTTGAAAAAGTAATAACTCACATCCAACCGTCATTTAAATACTCACGCTCAGGGGGGGGGGGGGGGTTTACCAATTTCAGGCACAGAAATGACTTTAAACAAACTTATTTTAGTTGAAAAAGTAATAACTCACATCCAACCGTCATTTAA